>NW_028187248.1:0-78000 GCF_964204655.1 Triturus cristatus | reverse complement strand
TCTTGCACGGTAGCTGGAGGAATGTTTACCTAAACTACTAGACAGGAATGCATCGGATGAGGAGCGAAGCAGATAATCTTGAAGGTGAAATACAGTTTTTGGCAGGCAACAGGCTGGATCAGGCACCGTTTAGCCGCGCAGGGAGTAGGACAAAGTTCATGGATACAGATGCAGGCTCGGACTGGAGCTTTCAGAGGCAGAAGGCAGGAAAAGGCTTGATGGCAGAATTCAGGGCCTACTCGCCTGAATCTGTAAAATGTGGAAAGTGAACCACATAAAGTCGGTGGCCTTTTATACTTAGGAATGGAATAGCTGGCCCATTCATGGCAGATCTGAAAGAGGACATGTTGACGGTGGACGCACATGTATTTGCGTCTTCAAAACTGGAACTGGAGGGAACATACATGTACTTATAGCATGCACATGGAGCCGTTGGGGTCTACGATAGGGGACATAACTGATCACAAAATTCATATTTCCTCATTCCCTCCTTGTCCCCTACGGACCCTCAGGAGATATCGATCTTCATCAATCCATCGATCTGTTCATATAGCATCATTTGTTCTTCTTTCTTCTTCTGGGATTTTGAACGAAAACTTGGTTGTGGGATACATGATGTGGCACACAGACCACAAATCGCTGGCCCACATTGTAGACATAAGCAGCAACTGAATAGTATGAGAAAGCCAATACCTAGGAAGGATAGGATCCTCCATCCCCAGGCTGACAACACGCCCCAGAACCAACCGGACCAAGTCCAGGTGCCTGGACTCTGGTGTATCTGGCTTATAATCTTATGAAGGCGGGTGATGGCTTTATATACTGACGGTGAATTTTCTGGTATGAAAATGCAGCAACTTGATCCGATGACCCTACAAGCTCCGCCCCTATCGGCCAAGATGACGTCAAGGACAAGACGATTTTGAAGCACAACAATCCGCATAGCAGACTGCTCTTCTGTTAAATTGCCTAAGGCGGAAGTAGTCTCGTTCACTACTGCTTCAAGGGTTCTAGTTAATCTACGTATCAGTTTACTATTAGTGACTGTACCTATATAGGGAAAGAAACCTTTATTGAAATCTGTGTATTGCTCCCATGCCGTTTCAGTGTAATCGACAATCGGGAGATCTCTCTGCTGTCTATTGTGTACTAAATGGGTATTTCTATGATAATCAGGAGGAGCTAGGAAAACAGGTGGCAGAAGGAATGCTATGTAACAGGTACCATCCCAATCTAGAGGTAGACGTATATATGCGGTCTGGCCACATATAAAATAGGAATGACGGGAAGCTCTAAATGTAGACTTGCCTTGATCATTGAATTTTATCACAGTGGTGCATTTACTATGGCCCATGTGTATGGAACCATTCTTTCTTACACATAATTCCCCTTTTACTGGGAATACTGACATGGCGGGCAAGATTGGTGTAGCTTCAGATTCAACGTTCAGGATCATGAGGTTAAGTGTAAAATTACCTAATCCATATACTTCATTTTCTAGATCAGTTCCTGTTCTTTTGGGAAGTCCCTCCTTGTTAGGGTAGCAGACTTTAAGCAAAACTAGGTTCAGGTTTCCCCATACCCAGTTGTCTTGATAAACTGCGGAATTTGAATCTAGGGAATTAATCAAACTAAACCATGCTCCACAGGAGCCATTGTGTGTGAACGGATATGTAAAGAGGGGCAAAACTCCCTTATAGTTCTGATAGGGAGGGAGTCGGCCACATATCCAACAATTGGTAGCATTGCTGGTCTGATGGGAATGATGTAACATACTAATGAATGTGTTGTTGCGCAGCGCAAATCTATAGGACAACTCATGCGGAGGTAATTCGCTAAAAGAATGTTCAGCAGTAACATTGTAAGCACATTTAGAAATAGGGTAATACATATGCAGCAGTATACTGGAAATGATGAAAATTAATAATGTTACTGTGCAGTGACTACGAAGTGATTTACAATACGCATGCTTTTTAAGCTGCATCTGTTGATTTCTTTCTCTATTCCGGTCTAGAGGATACATGTCAGAGACAAATTCAACTGATTCACCTTGGAGAGGACTTAAACAATCAAATTGTCTGACTTGCTAGACCTTAATTTTAGTTTATAAAGTTCCGTTTTTGACTGCTCAACCAAGGGGAGCTTAGAGTCTGTCTGTGAGGGAATGCAGGGTTGAGTATTGACACTGGATGGTAGTCCATAAAATTTCTTGATATGACTCGAGTGCAACCACCCTTTACGTCCCTCGATCTTCACGGCTGTCCTTGTAGTCAGTAGAACAAGCTTTGGCGATTTCCACCTAGGCTCCAGTTGGGTCTTCCGGTTGAAATTCCGGACCAGAACCAGGTCGCCTGGAACCACGTCATGGGGCTTCACCTCAGTATTATCGGGAAAAGCTGCAGCTACCTGTGAACGACAAGATTGTAGTGCAGACATCAAGGAAGCCAGGTAATCTGTCAGCATATTACAGTCAACATCAGTGATTTTGCGAGGTATAGGCGTCCCCCACATATTTGGTGGTCTACCGAAGATCACCTCGTACGGGGATAGCCCTGTTCGAGAATGTGCTACCATTCTCATATAAAAGAGTGCAACTGGTAAGGCTACTATCCAATCGACACCTTTTTCTCTACATATTTTGGACAATCTAATTTTCAGAGTTTGATTATGGCGTTCCACGAGACCTGCTGCCTCGGGATGTCGGACATAGTGGAATTTCCATTGGTAACCTAACAAAAGGGAAACATGTTTCATTAGTTCGGATGAGAATGGCTGGCCGTTATCTGAGTAGACAACACGTGGCAAACCATACCGTGGGAAGAATTCTCGAACTAACTGTTTGGCAGTAGTCGGGGCAGTGTAATCTGAAACCGGGTAGGCTTCTGTCCAACGGGAAAGAGCACAGACAACTACGAGAACATATTTGAATCCTCGACATCGTTCCATCTGGATATAATCCATCTGGAGGACTTCAAAAGCATGATCGGGAGGTTGAAATCCACCCTGCTCTACGGGGATGCTTTTACCTGGATTAAACTGACAACATATCATACAGGTACGAACTTTTTGTTTAGCTGCGGCTCGTAAATGTTTGTTGAACCAAATGTGTTGAATGCTGTCTAGCATAGCTTTTTCTCCTAGGTGTGCTGGACTATGTATTGTGTTAATGATGACTTGAACCATGGAATCGGGAAGAAACCATATAGATTTTTCCTTCGTCATCCATCCTTGACCCGTTTGGATCCCTCCTAATTCAGTCCATTTCTTTATTTCTTCTGATGTAGCATGTGTCTGTATGTCAATTATATCAAGGGCGGGATCCTTAACTGTCATGCAATGTGTTGGTGTCGGAACTATTGTCTTTGTCGCGTCAGTTGTATGAGTCTGGTTCTGAGCAGTCTGTTTAGCTGTTCTGTCAGCTAGGTCGTTACCCTGAGAAATGATATCGGTAACTTTTGTATGGGCTTTGCATTTCATAATCGATATGGCAGTAGGTAGATGAATCGCGTCTAATAGGGCTTGAATGAGGGGTCCGTGTTGGATGTGGGCGCCGTGAGAAGTTAAATAACCTCTCTCTCGCCACAGTACGCCGAAGTCATGGACGACTCCGAATGCATAACGTGAATCTGTGTATATGTTGACTTTCTTATCTTTGGCTTGAATACAGGCTTGTGTCAGAGCGATGAGCTCTGCTGCTTGAGCTGACAAAGTGTTAATATAATTTGTTTCAATGACTTCAGTGTCTGTTGTGACTGCGTAAGCGGCCACTAACTCTCCTGTACTTGTTCTCATACATGAACCATCCACATATAATGTCAGGTCTGGATCTGATAAAGGGATATCTGTCAAGTCTTGTCGGGGTTTCGTCGTGATAGTAATGACTTCGACACAATCATGTGCCAATGGATCTGTTCCGCCTACTGGTAACAGTGTGGCAGGATTTAACGTATTACAACGTCTGATTTCTATGTGTGGCTGAAACAATGTCAATTCGTAACCGGTGAGTCTCGCTATAGTCAAGTGTTGTGTTTGTGTGCGGTTCAAAAGAACCTCTACTGCGTGTGGTACTTGTACTGTCAATTGATGTCCTAACACTATGGCATCGCTTTGTCTGATTGCTAAAGCTGTTGCTGCCACTGATTTCAGGCACGCAGGAAGAGCCTGAGCTACTGGATCTAATGTACTAGAGAAATAAGCACATGGTTTGTGTGATCTTGCTTGTTCCTGAGTGAGTACTGACAAGGCAGTACCTTCGCGTTCTGTAACAAATAGTGTAAACTGTTTATTGTAACATGGTGTTGCTAAAACAGGTGCTTGGCATAAAGCTTTCTTTAAGCTTTCAAAGGCATATGTGTGTTCTTGAGTCCAAGGGAGGACAGTCGATGTGGCTGCCTCCTGTGTTGTCAACTGGATGAGGGGTTTAGCTAGAAATGCATATTGAGGGATCCACTGCCTACAGTATGAAGTGAGACCTATAAAAGCCCGTACCTCCTTTTGTGTCTTGGGTGGTGACATGTTAGAAATTAACTGGATGCGGTCGGGTGTAAGCTGTCTTCCCTCCTTGGACAGCGAGTGCCCAAGGTAAACAACTCGCTGGACACAGAATTGCAGCTTAGAAGGGGACACCTTGTGCCCCTTGTCGGCCAGAAATTTCAAAACCGTCAGTGACGCTGTTTCACATTCAGGTTCGCTTCGGGCGGTGATCAGCAGATCATCGACATATTGAAGCAAGGCAGTGTTGACTGGCATGTGGATACTGTCAAGTTCTCGTTTTAGTGCTTGGCTATAGATGCTGGGGCTTTCTGTAAATCCTTGAGGTGCGCGTGTGAATTTAAAACTTCGTCCATTTAAACTGAATCCGAACAGATATTGACTTTCCGGGTCTATTGGAACGCTAAAGAAAGCATTCTTGAGATCTATTACAGTGAAGAACGTTGCTTCTGAATCAATAGCAGTTAGTAATGAAGAGATATCTGGGACTACAGGATACTGTGGTACAATGCATTTATTTAATTCGCGCAGATCAATAACTAATCGATATACTGGTGGTGCTTTTGGATCCGTTCTTTTAAGAATCGGAATTATCGGGGAATTGCATACATTGGAGTCGGTTTCTACAACCACTCCTTGTGCAATGAGTTCGTCAATGATTTGCAGCAAAGCCACAACAGCATCTGGTGGTAACCTATATTGTCGCATTCGTGGTAGTACTATTCCTGTTTTTAGTGTGACTCGATATGGTGTAATGTTCATGCAACCAACATCAGTGGGGCCTTGTGCCCATAAATGTGTGGGTAAATTCTGCAGTCGGTGATCCATGTCTCTGGACACGTAGTGACCTTTAAAGTCACGTAAAAATAGTCGTACTCCTTCCGGAGAACAACATATTATGGCTCCTAGAGCTTTCAATGTTTTTATACCTAACAAGTTTTCTGGACATGATTTAGTAAGCAATAAATCTGTAGTACGTGTCAATGGACCAACCGTGAGTGGAAGAGGTTGTGTTACGTCATTAATTATAGGTTTTCCTGAGAATCCAAGGGAAATATTCTGTGAGCCTGAGAGGGGTGCCCCTGGAACTTCACTGCATCTTATAGTTGTTCTGCTTGCCCCTGTATCAAGTAAAAACTTTCTGTCTTCCCCTAATAGTTCACTATGTACATAAGGTCCCTCCTGGTCTACAGGAACCTCAATAAGGGGTAAGCCAACTTCCCTCTCTAGGCTATTTCATGTGTATCGCTGATAATCGGGATAATCTGCTTGTGCATACTGGTACATCTGTTGCGTTGTCGCTTGTGTGGCAGCAATAGGCGGCGCTGGTGGTGGTGCTATGGTCTGTTGTGGAGCTGCCTGTAGCGGAGCTAATTGTTGCGGAGCTGACCTAGGTTGTGCATGCTGAGGAATTTGTTGTTGATTCTGGTCCTGTCTAGGTGGACGTGGTCTTTCCTGAGTTCTACCCGTGGCGATATTATGTTTCAGAACTGGACAATCGTGTATATAATGACCTTGTTGTTTACAATAGTTGCATGTCCCTTTCGTTGGACCTGCGGAATCACCCTTTTGATGACCATCAGCTGGAACTGACTGAGCAACAAGCATTTTCATTTTTGTATCTTTCATACGTCTTTGTTCGTGTTCTTGTTCTTCTCTAATTCTATTGTGGTGATATTGTAACATCTGTAACATCTGTGACGGGGTGTTACCCTGCCAGGTACTCTCAAATTTCAATACTCTATTCTTAACTTGCGGTAGGGAATTTTCAACTAATTTTGTCACAAACAGATGTGGATATGACTCGCTACTTGCTTTTATGCCACTATTTATACCAAAACATTTTTCAAATCGGGAATAGAAATCACTAGTTTCTTCATCTTGCTTTTGTTTACAGGCTGAGATTGCACCCCAGTCCTCCTTTTTCGTAGTTAATAAACGTGGCAGTACCTGCACTAGTAATCCTGGTAGTGCTGTAGTCTTTTCCCCAAGCCCTGCTCCTGCAGCTCGGGCCTTTTCTTCGTTTTCTAATGCGGTCCAATCTATCTTTTGGTCTCCCACCTCCCATTCCTTTTCTTTGAGTTTCTCGTAAACACCGGCAGGCATTAACACTTTCAGTATTTTCATAATGTCGGGGTAGGTATACTCTCCCATGAGTAACATGTCCTTTATCTCACGGTGGAAACCTGCTGGATCCTTGTCATGGCTGGGTACTACTTTCTTCATTTCTAATAATTCAATTTTAGTTATAGGCGTGTACACAAACACGCGTGTAAAGTTATTACCTTCACCCCTGATTGGGTGTACTTCGCGTAACGGGTTCTGTCTATCTATGTGATACATTTTTCTTCCCATAATGGGAACCGGAACGTGTTCTGGGCACACGAAAGTTATATACTGGTTTCGAAATTCTAGAATTTCTTTAATCAAATCAGTACCTGACCCTCTCCATTTATTCGTGAGTAGTTCTATCAATATGTCAGGTAAGGGTCCTGGATCGGAGTGTTGGCTTTTATATAATATAAGGAGGTGTTGAATCATGTATATACTAGCTAAACGCTGTTCGTATGGGGTAAGATTCAGAAACGCGTGCGCTAGTGCATCATCACTGTATTTGCTGGGACTGTCAGCCCATTGTACTGCTGACCTGGCTAATTCTTGTTCATCCATGGAATCGAGCATATGGTACCCCCTTCGATCTCGGAGTAATTTATCAGCGGCTTGGAATAGGTGTTCAGGGGACCTTGTATTTAACATAGGGGTTTGAAAATGTCTATTACATTCTGGACGTATCGGACATATCGGATCATTGAAGCCTCTAGTATTATTATGGGGTCTTCCTCTACCTACGTAAGCTATCGTTTCTATTTGTTCTGATTCTTGCTCCTCCTCTTCCTCTGATTCAATTCTGTCTGCTTCTCGTCTTTCTTTATGTATTCGTTCTACTTCCTTGCGGATCTTTCGAAACATGGCGATTATACACGCCTGTTTATCATGTTTCTCTTCTGATATGTTCTGACCCCATTTGGCAAGTTTTTGCATGGTATCATGATCTGCCCCAGGCCTGTCTTGGTTCCTAATTACGCAATTTATGAAAAAACGTAGTAGTTGTCTTTGGACATCCACTTTCTGGTATTCCATAGCTTCGTTAATACTTTCTGGACCTCGCCCTGTTTGGACAAAGCGATATATATTGTCTAGGTGTTCAACCATCCCTGGTATCGTCATTAAATACAATGTAGCTCGTCGTATACGTAGTGATGATATGAGCAATCTGTCCTGTTTACCTGGTACTGGATCGTATCTACAATCCACAAGATGTTCTTTAAACATGTCGGATGTCACTAGTTGGGGTGTACGTTGGAGTGCTAAATCTCTAAGGGTCTGTTTATTTCGCGGCGGTGTGGCAAACATGTCTGTCGTACCTCCTGTAGCACCATCTGAAGTGCTGGGCAAGAAAGGATTCGTTGGACGTAAGATAGAAATTGTAGATGCGGGAAAAACAGTAGAAACGGATGGACCTGTGGGAATGGGCGTAGGAGTTTGTTGTTGCGGGGATACAGACGGATGCTCTTGGTGTTGAACACCATCGGCAAGCGGTGTGTGTGGTATGGTATTAGCATACTCGGGAGCTACGTCATCTAAATAGGAGGAAAGGAAAACGTCCTTTGCTGTTTTGGGATGTGTTTTGGGATGTGCTTTTATCGGGAGTAACGGAGGAGTCAAGTCTTTTGGTATTTCCGGGGTAGCCTTAGGTAACCCTTCGGCCAGAAGAGGATACATACCATTCATAAGAGTGTTTCTTTGTCTATCTACTTGTTCTGATTTTACTCGGGTACCTTCCTCAATTAATAGATTTTCTCGGGTTTTATTTGAATTCTCTCTACCTTTCTCTTCCTGTCTGAGCGCTTTTTCTGTACGTCTATATGATTCTTTACGCCATAATTCAATGGCATCTTTCTGTGACTGTCTGGCTTTCTTTTTCCATAATTCTTCTTCTACTCTCATGATGCAATCTGCATCCCAGGTCCCCGCTGCGGGCCATCTCTGACTTTCTGGCAAATCCTTGGTGTAGTCCACCCATAAATCAAGAAATAATACGGCATCTAGGCCATGTTTATGATACATAAAGTATCCTGGGGTGTCCCTAGGTGGAATGGGAACAGCTTCTTCGAGTACCCCTTTTCTAGTTTTGATCTGTCTTAATTTCGAAAAGAGCGGCATTTTTAGATCTGGTTACTTAATCTTAAACACACTTAATACAAATAAACACAATAATGAACAGTCATTCACACCACAATGTATAGAACGTATTAAAACATTTAACATTTAACAGTTTTAACGAACAATGATAACTAATAGAAAACTAGTTACTGACATAATACTGACACTAGATAATACTTATTTATATGCAAGACATACTAGATATACTGCTAAACAGTACAGATACACTGCTGAAACAGTGCAGACCGGATTTGTGTACCCAAACCCGTCTTGACCGGCACAAACTATGTGCACGTTTAAAATGCCTCTCCGACAATGGTACTCACCGGGTAGCGCGGAACGGAAGGCCTCGGAACTGAACTGAAACTGGACCGGACTGGACTCGACTCGACTGGACTCGGAACTTCGGAACCTGGTGGGCCTCTGTATACCTCGGATCTTGCTCTCTCAGCTAGGCTCTGGTCGGGATACTTCGCACTTCTCACCGCCTCGTCTGGGTGTTGATCGCAGCCTCAGTCGCCCCCGCTTGGCCGGAGGGAGATACAGGAAATCCTGCAGATACGCGTTTTTGTCCGTTCAGCTGTAGCAGGAGACCGGGCCTGCAACGCACCGCCGGCGCGTGAGATGAGAAAGTGTCCCTGTTCGGGCGCCAATTTATGTGGTAAATATTTCATTACCGGTACTATTTTTTATGCGGTAAAGTCTAGTAAGAATAACTCAGTAAATATAAGAGGCAGAATCCGTGGTATTAGAGGTTCTAAAAGGCTTTATTCCTTTACAAAGGAAATACAATTCGAATTGCAGGCTTCAAATTCCATCACCACGAGAGTTCAGGAAGGAAGGCGATACATTATTGACAGGTAATTACTTTTATAAGAAATGCATTATAGTGAAACAGATGCAGGAGGCGTAACAGTTGATAAGAGAGATAAAATATGCATACGTAACCAAAAAGGCGGACATATAGGCTTAACTTAGAAAACGTCATTATACATGATGTCACAAGTGGGTGGATCCATAAGAGAATCCTGCAATGTCAACAGAAATATTTGGCAGAGATGCATGCGCAGCCGCATGACGTGTGATTGACGTGCAACTAGAGGGTGAAGGGGACTTGACATTTAGCTCTACATGTGGAGACAGAAGTCTGAGGGGTCATGTCAACCTAATCCCAAATCATATCTAATATCTTATGTTTAACGAACTGTATTATCCAAAAGGAAAGGTCTCTCGGACGGAATCTATTCTATACTGACTGTTAGTGCTTGTACGAGCGTCTAAGTGTCTACATGAGATGCGAGGGGGCAGGAATCTTCCATGGTAACAGGGGCTATGAATTACTTGCATGAGGACAGTGAGGCCTGGCCTCTTGCACGGTAGCTGGAGGAATGTTTACCTAAACTACTAGACAGGAATGCATCGGATGAGGAGCGAAGCAGATAATCTTGAAGGTGAAATACAGTTTTTGGCAGGCAACAGGCTGGATCAGGCACCGTTTAGCCGCGCAGGGAGTAGGACAAAGTTCATGGATACAGATGCAGGCTCGGACTGGAGCTTTCAGAGGCAGAAGGCAGGAAAAGGCTTGATGGCAGAATTCAGGGCCTACTCGCCTGAATCTGTAAAATGTGGAAAGTGAACCACATAAAGTCGGTGGCCTTTTATACTTAGGAATGGAATAGCTGGCCCATTCATGGCGGATCTGAAAGAGGACATGTTGACGGTGGACGCACATATATTTGCGTCTTCAAAACTGGAACTGGAGGGAACATACATGTACTTACAGCATGCACATGGAGCCGTTGGGGTCTACGATAGGGGACATAACTGATCACAAAATTCATATTTCCTCACCAGAGTATGAGTTAAGACCTTAACCATTAGGCCAGAGTACGAGTCTAAGACCTTAGCTATTAGGCCAGAGTAAGAGTTAAGACCTTAACCATTAGGCCAGAGTAAGAGTCTAAGACCTTAACCATTATGTCAGAGTAAAAGTCTAAGACCTTAGCTATTAGGCCAGACTAAGAGTTAAGACCTTAACCATTAGGCCAGAGTACGAGTCTAAGACCTTAGCTATTAGGCCAGTGTAAGAGTTAAGACCTTAACCATTAGGCCAGAGTACGAGTCTAACACCTTAGCTATTAGGCCAGAGTAAGAGTTAAGACCTTAACCAGTATGCCAGAGTAAGAGTTAAGACCTTAACCTGTAGGCCATAGTACGAGTCTAAGACCTTAGCTATTAGGCCAGAGTAAGAGTTAAGACCTTAGCTATTAGGCCTGAGTAAGAGTTAAGACCTTAACCATTAGGCCAGAGTACGAGTCTAAGACCTTAGCTATTAGGCCAGAGTAAGAGTTAAGACCTTAACCATTAGGCCAGAGTAAGAGTTAAGACCTTAACCATTAGGCCAGAGTACGAGTCTAAGACCTTAGCTATTAGGCCAGAGTAAGAGTTAAGACCTTAGCTATTAGGCCAGAGTAAGAATTAAGACCTTAACCAGTTGGCCAGAGTAAGAGTTAAGCCCTTCACCATTAGGCCGGAGTATGAGTCTAAGACCTTAGCTATTAGGCCAGAGTAAGAGTTAAGACCTTAACCAGTAGGCCAGTGTAAGAGTTAAGACCTTAACCATTAGGCCAGAGTACGAGTCTAAGACCTTAGCTATTAGGCCAGAGTAAGAGTTAAGACCTTAACCAGTAGGCCAGAGTAAGAGTTAAGACCTTAACCATTAGGCCAGAGTACCAGTCTAAGACCTTAGCTATTAGGCCAGAGTAAGAGTTAAGACCTTAGCTATTAGGCCAGAGTAAGAGTTAAGACCTTAACCATTAGGCCAGAGTACGAGTCTAAGACCTTAGCTATTAGGCCAGAGTAAGAGTTAAGACCTTAGCTATTAGGCCAGAGTAAAAGTTAAGACCTTAATCAGTAGGCCAGAGTAAGAGTTAAGACCTTAACCATTAGGCCAGAGTACGAGTCTAAGACCTTAGCTATTAGGCCAGAGTAAGAGTTAAGACCTTAGCTATTAGGCCAGAGTAAGAGTTAAGACATTAACCAGTTGGCCAGAGTAAGAGTTAAGCCCTTCACCATTAGGCCAGAGTATGAGTCTAAGACCTTAGCTATTAGGCCAGAGTAAGAGTTAAGACCTTAACCAGTAGGCCAGAGTAAGAGTTAAGACGTTAACCTGTAGGCCATAGTACGAGTCTAAGACCTTAGCTATTAGGCCAGAGTAAGAGTTAAGACCTTCGCTATTAGGCCTGAGTAAGAGTTAAGACCTTAACCATTAGGCCAGAGTACGAGTCTAAGACCTTAGCTATTAGGCCAGAGTAAGAGTTAAGACCTTAACCATTAGGCCAGAGTAAGAGTTAAGACCTTAACCATTAGGCCAGAGTACGAGTTTAAGACCTTAGCTATTAGGCCAGAGTAAGAGTTAAGACCTTAGCTATTAGTCCAGAGTAAGAGTTAAGACCTTAACCAGTTGGCCAGAGTAAGAGTTAAGCCCTTCACCATTAGGCCAGAGTACGAGTCTAAGACCTTAGCTATTAGGCCAGAGTAAGAGTTAAGACCTTAACCAGTACGCCAGTGTAAGAGTTAAGACCTGAACCAGTAGGCCAGAGTAAGAGGTAAGACCTTAACCATTAGGCCAGAGTACGAGTCTAAGACCTTAGCTATTAGGCCAGAGTAAGAGTTAAGACCTTAGCTATTAGGCCAGAGTAAGAGTTAAGACCGTAACCATTAAGCCAGAGTATGAGTCTAAGACCTTAGCTATTTAGCCAGAGTAAGAGTTAAGACCTTAGCTATTAGGCAAGAGTAAGAGTTAAGACCTTAACCATTACGCCAGAGTACGAGTCTAAGACCTTAGCTATTAGGCCACAGTAAGTGTTAAGACCTGAGCTATTATGCCAGACTGAGAGTTAAGACCTTAATCAGTAGGCCAGAGTAAGAGTTAAGACCTAAACCATTAGGCCAGAGTACGAGTCTAAGACCTTAGCTATTAGGCCAGAGTAAGAGTTAAGACCTTAACCAGTAGGCCAGAGTAAGAGTTAAGACCTTAACCTGTAGGCCATAGTACGAGTCTAAGACCTTAGCTATTAGGCCAGAGTAAGAGTTAAGACCTTAACCAGTCGGCCAGAGTAAGAGTTAAGACCTTAACCAGTAGGCCAGAGTACGAGTCTAACACCTTAGCTATTAGGCCAGAGTAAGAGTTAAGACCTTAACCAGTAGGCCAGAGAAAGAGTTAAGACCTTAACCATTAGACCAGAGTACGAGTCTAAGACCTTAGCTATTAGGCCAGAGTAAGAGTTAAGACCTTAACCAGTAGGCCAGAGTAAGAGTTAAGACCTTAACCAGTAGGCCAGAGTACGAGTCTAAGACCTTAGCTATTAGGCCAGAGTAAGAGTTAAGACCGTAGCTATTAGGCCAGAGTAAGAGTTAAGACGTTAACCATTAAGCCAGAGTAAGAATAAAGACCTTAAACATTAGGCCAGAGAAAGAGTCTAAGACCTTAACCATTAGGCCGGAGTAAGAGCTAAGACCTTAACCATTAGGCCAGAGTAAGAGTTAAGACCTTAACCATTAGGCCATAGTAAGAGTCAAGACCTTAACCATTATGCCAGAGTAAGAGTTAAGACCTTAGCTATTAGGCCAGAGTAAGAGTTAAGACCTTAACCTGTAGGCCATAGTACGAGTCTAAGACCTTAGCTATTAGGCCAGAGTAAGAGTTAAGACCTTAGCTATTAGGCCTGAGTAAGAGTTAAGACCTTAACCATTAGGCCAGAGTACGAGTCTAAGACCTTAGCTATTAGGCCAGAGTAAGAGGTAAGACCTTAACCATTAGGCCAGAGTAAGAGTTAAGACCTTAACCATTAGGCCAGAGTACGAGTCTAAGACCTTAGCTATTAGGCCAGAGTAAGAGTTAAGACCTTAGCTATTAGGCCAGAGTAAGAATTAAGACCTTAACCAGTTGGCCAGAGTAAGAGTTAAGCCCTTCACCATTAGGCCGGAGTATGAGTCTAAGACCTTAGCTATTAGGCCAGAGTAAGAGTTAAGACCTTAACCAGTAGGCCAGTGTAACAGTTAAGACCTTAACCATTAGGCCAGAGTACGAGTCTAAGACCTTAGCTATTAGGCCAGAGTAAGAGTTAAGACCTTAACCAGTAGGCCAGAGTAAGAGTTAAGACCTTAACCATTAGGCCAGAGTACCAGTCTAAGACCTTAGCTATTATGCCAGAGTAAGAGTTAAGACCTTAGCTATTAGGCCAGAGTAAGAGTTAAGACCTTAACCATTAGGCCAGAGTACGAGTCTAAGACCTTAGCTATTAGGCCAGAGTAAGAGTTAAGACCTTAGCTATTAGGCCAGAGTAAAAGTTAAGACCTTAACCAGTAGGCCAGAGTAAGAGTTAAGAGCTTAACCATTAGGCCAGAGTACGAGTCTAAGACCTTAGCTATTAGGCCAGAGTAAGAGTTAAGACCTTAGCTATTAGGCCAGAGTAAGAGTTAAGACCTTAACCATTAGGCTAGAGTACGAGTCTAAGACCTTAGCTATTAGGTCAGAGTAAGAGTTAAGACCTTAACCAGTAGGCCAGAGTAAGAGTTAAGAACTTAACCTGTAGGCCATAGTACGAGTCTAAGACCTTAGCTATTAGGCCAGAGTAAGAGTTAAGACCTTAGCTATTAGGCCAGAGTAAGAGTTAAGACCTTAACCATTAGGCCAAAGTACGAGTCTAAGACCTTAGCTATTAGGCCAGAGTAAGAGTTAAGACCTTAGCTATTAGGCCAGAGTAAAAGTTAAGACCTTAACCAGTAGGCCAGAGTGAGAGTTAAGACCTTAACCATTAGGCCAGAGTACGAGTCTAAGACCTTAGCTATTAGGCCAGAGTAAGAGTTAAGACCTTAACCAGTAGCCCAGTGTAAGAGTTAAGACCTTAACCATTAGGCCAGAATACGAGTCTAAGACCTTAGCTATTAGGCCAGAGTACGAGTCTAAGACCTTAGCTATTAGGCCAGAGTAAGAGTTAAGACCTTAGCTATTAGGCCAGAGTAAGAGTTAAGACCTTAGCTATTAGGCCAGAGTATGAGTCTAAGACCTTAGCTATTAGGCCAGAGTACGAGTCTAAGACCTTAGCTATTAGGCCAGAGTAAGAGTTAAGTCCTTAACCATTAGGCCAGAATACGAGTCTAAGACCTTAGCTATTAGGTCAAAGTAAGAGTTAAGACCTTAACCATTAGGCCAGAGTACGAATTAAGACCTTAATCATTAGGCAAGAGTACGAGTCTAAGACCTTAGCTATTAGGCCAGAGTAAGAGTTAAGACCTTAGCTATTAGGCCAGAGTAAGAGTTAAGACCTTAACCAATAGGCCAGAGTAAGAGTTAAGACCTTCACCATTAGGCCAGAGTACGAGTCTAAGACCTTAGCTATTAGGCCAGAGTAAGAGTTAAGACCTTAACCAGTAGGCCAGAGTAAGAGTTAAGACCTTAACCATTAGGCCAGAGTACGAGCCTAGGACCTTAGCTATTAGGCCAGAGTAAGAGTTAAGACCTTAGCTATTAGGCCAGAGTAAGTGTTAAGACCTTAACCATTAGGCCAGAGTACGAGTCTAAGACCTTAGCTATTAGGCCAGAGTAAGAGTTAAGACCTTAGCTATTAGGCCAGAGTAAGAGTTAAGACCTTAACCATTAGGCCAGAGTACGAGTCTAAGACCTTAGCTATTAGGCCAGAGTAAGAGTTAAGACCTTAACCAGTAGGCCAGAGTAAGAGTTAAGAACTTAACCTGTAGGCCATAGTACAAGTCTAAGACCTTAGCTATTAGGCCAGAGTAAGAGTTAAGACCTTAGCTATTAGGCCAGAGTAAGAGTTAAGACCTTAACCATTAGGCCAAAGTACGAGTCTAAGACCTTAGCTATTAGGCCAGAGTAAGAATCAAGACCTTAGCTATTAGGCCAGAGTAAAAGTTAAGACCTTAACCAGTAGGCAAGAGTAAGAGTTAAGACCTTAACCATTAGGCCGGAGTACGAGTCTAAGACCTTAGCTATTAGGCCAGAGTAAGAGTTAAGACCTTAACCAGTAGGCCAGTGTAAGAGTTAAGACCTTAACCATTAGGCCAGAGTACCAGTCTAAGACCTTAGCTATTAGGCCAGAGTAAGAGTTAAGACCTTAGCTATTAGGCCAGAGTAAGAGTTAAGACCTTAACCATTAGGCCAGAGTACGAGTCTAAGACCTTAGCTATTAGGCCAGAGTAAGAGTTAAGACCTTAGCTATTAGGCCAGAGTAAGAGTTAAGACCTTAACCATTAGGCCAGAGTACGAGTCTAAGACCTTAGCTATTAGGCCAGAGTAAGAGTTAAGACCTTAGCTATTAGGCCAGAGTAAAAGTTAAGACCTTAACCAGTAGGCCAGAGTAAGAGTTAAGACCTTAACCATTAGGCCAGAGTACGAGTCTAAGACCTTAGCTATTAGGCCAGAGTAAGAGTTAAGACCTTAAGCAGTAGGCCAGTGTAAGAGTTAAGACCTTAACCATTAGGCCAGAGTATGAGTCTAAGACCTTAGCTATTAGGCCAGAGTAAGAGTTAAGACCTTAACCAGTAGGCCAGTGTAAGAGTTAAGACCTTAACCATTAGGCCAGAGTACGAGTCTAAGACCTTAGCTATTAGGCCAGAGTAAGAGTTAAGACCTTAGCTATTAGGCCAGAGTAAGAGTTAAGACCTTAACCATTAGGCTAGAGTACGAGTCTAAGACCTTAGCTATTAGGTCAGAGTAAGAGTTAAGACCTTAACCAGTAGGCCAGAGTAAGAGTTAAGAACTTAACCTGTAGGCCATAGTAAGAGTCTAAGACTTTAGCTATTAGGCCAGAGTAAGAGTTAAGACCTTAGCTATTAGGCCAGAGTAAGAGTTAAGACCTTAACCATTAGGCCAAAGTACGAGTCTAAGACCTTAGCTATTAGGCCAGAGTAAGAGTTAAGACCTTAGCTATTAGGCCAGAGTAAAAGTTAAGACCTTAACCAGTAGGCCAGAGTGAGAGTTAAGACGTTAACCATTAGGCCAGAGTACGAGTCTAAGACCTTAGCTATTAGGCCAGAGTAAGAGTTAAGATCTTAACCAGTAGCCCAGTGTAAGAGTTAAGACCTTAACCATTAGGCCAGAATACGAGTCTAAGACCTTAGCTATTAGGCCAGAGTACGAGTCTAAGACCTTAGCTATTAGGCCAGAGTAAGAGTTAAGACCTTAGCTATTAGGCCAGAGTAAGAGTTAATACCTTAGCTATTAGGCCAGAGTATGAGTCTAAGACCTTAGCTATTAGGCCAGAGTACGAGTCTAAGACCTTAGCTATTAGGCCAGAGTAAGAGTTAAGACCTTAGCTATTAGGCCAGAGTACGAGTCTAAGACCTTAGCTATCAGGCCATAGTACGAGTCTTACACTATAGCTATTAGGCCAGAGTAAGAGTTAAGACCTTAACCATTAGGCCAGAATACGAGTCTAAGACCTTAGCTATTAGGTCAAAGTAAGAGTTAAGACCTTAACCATTAGGCCAGAGTAAGAGTTAAGACCTTAACCATTAGGCAAGAGTACGAGTCTAAGACCTTAGCTATTAGGCCAGAGTAAGAGTTAAGACCTTAGCTATTAGGCCAGAGTAAGAGTTAAGACCTTAACCAATAGGCCAGAGTAATAGTTAAGACCTTCACCATTAGGCCAGAGTACGAGTCTAAGACCTTAGCTATTAGGGAAGAGTAAGAGTTAAGACCTTAACCAGTAGGCCAGAGTAAGAGTTAAGACCTTAACCATTAGGCCAGAGTACCAGTCTAAGACCTTAGCTATTAGGCCAGAGTAAGAGTTAAGACCTTAGCTATTAGGCCAGAGTAAGAGTTGAGACCTTAACCATTAGGCCAGAGTACGAGTCTAAGACCTTAGCTATTAGGCCAGAGTAAGAGTTAAGACCTTAACCAGTAGGCCAGAGTAAGAGTTAAGAACTTAACCTGTAGGCCATAGTACGAGTCTAAGACCTTAGCTATTAGGCCAGAGTAAGAGTTAAGACCTTAGCTATTAGGCCAGAGTAAGAGTTAAGACCTTAACCATTAGGCCAAAGTACGAGTCTAAGACCTTAGCTATTAGGCCAGAGTAAGTATTAAGACCGTAGCTATTAGGCCAGAGTAAAAGTTAAGACCTTAACCAGTAGGCAAGAGTAAGAGTTAAGACCTTAACCATTAGGCCGGAGTACGAGTCTAAGACCTTAGCTATTAGGCCAGAGTAAGAGTTAAGACCTTAACCAGTAGGCCAGTGTAAGAGTTAAGACCTTAACCATTAGGCCAGAGTACCAGTCTAAGACCTTAGCTATTAGGCCAGAGTAAGAGTTAAGACCTTAGCTATTAGGCCAGAGTAAGAGTTAAGACCTTAACCAATAGGCCAGAGTACGAGTCTAAGACCTTAGCTATTAGGCCAGAGTAAGAGTTAAGACCTTAGCTATTAGGCCAGAGTAAGAGTTAAGACCTTAACCATTAGGCCAGAGTACGAGTCTAAGACCTTAGCTATTAGGCCAGAGTAAGAGTTAAGACCTTAGCTATTAGGCCAGAGTAAAAGTTAAGACCTTAACCAGTAGGCCAGAGTAAGAGTTAAGACCTTAACCATTAGGCCAGAGTACGAGTCTAAGACCTTAGCTATTAGGCCAGAGTAAGAGTTAAGACCTTAACCAGTAGGCCAGTGTAAGAGTTAAGACCTTAACCATTAGTCCAGAGTATGAGTCTAAGACCTTAGCTATTAGGCCAGAGTAAGAGTTAAGACCTTAACCAGTAGGCCAGTGTAAGAGTTAAGACCTTAACCATTAGGCCAGAGTACGAGTCTAAGACCTTAGCTATTAGGCCAGAGTACGAGTCTAAGACCTTAGCTATTAGGCCAGAGTCAGAGTTAAGACCTTAGCTATTAGGCCAGAGTAAGAGTTAAGACCTTAGCTATTAGGCCAGAGTACGAGTCTAAGACCTTAGCTATTAGGCCAGAGTAAGAGTTAAGACCTTAACCAGTAGGCCAGTGTAAGAGTTAAGACCTTAACCATTAGGCCAGAGTACGAGTCTAAGACCTTAGCTATTAGGCCATAGTACGAGTCTAAGACCTTAGCTATTAGGCCAGAGTAAGAGTTAAGACCTTAGCTATTAGGCCAGAGTAAGAGTTAAGACCTTAGCTATTAGGCCAGAGTACGAGTCTAAGACCTTAGCTATTAGGCCAGAGTACGAGTCTAAGACCTTAGCTATTAGGCCAGAGTAAGAGTTAAGACCTTAGCTATTAGGCCAGAGTACGAGTCTAAGACCTTAGCTATTAGGCCAGAGTAAGAGTTAAGACCTTAACCAGTAGGCCAGTGTAAGAGTTAAGACCTTAACCATTAGGCCAGAGTACGAGTCTAAGACCTTAGCTATTAGGCCAGAGTACGAGTCTAAGACCTTAGCTATTAGGCCAGAGTAAGAGTTAAGACCTTAGCTATTAGGCCAGAGTACGAGTGTAAGACCTTAGCTATTAGGCCAGAGTACGAGTCTAAGACCTTAGCTATTAGGCCAGAGTACGAGTCTAAGACCTTAGCTATTAGGCCAGAGTAAGAGTTAAGACCTTAGCTATTAGGCCAGAGTACGAGTGTAAGACCTTAACCATTAGGCCAGAGTACGAGTCTAAGACCTTAGCTATTAGGCCAGAGTAAGAGTTAAGACCTTAACCATTAGGACAGAGTAAGAGTTAAGACCTTAACCATTAGGCCAGAGCACGAGTCTAAGACCTTAGCTATTAGGCCAGAGTAAGAGTTAAGACCTGAACCAGTAGGCCAGAGTAAGAGTTAAGACCTTAACCATTAGGCCAGAGTACGAGTCTAAGACCTTAGCTATTAGGCCAGAGTAAGAGTTAAGACCTTAACCAGTAGGCCAGTGTAAGAGTTAAGACCTTAACCATTAGGCCAGAGTACGAGTCTAAGACCTTAGCTATTAGGCCAGAGTAAGAGTTAAGACCTTAACCAGTAGGCCAGTGTAAGAGTTAAGAACTTAACCATTAGGCCAGAGTACGAGTCTAAGACCTTAGCTATTAGGCCATAGTATGAGTCTAAGACCTTAGCTATTAGGCCAGAGTAAGAGTTAAGACCTTAGCTATTAGGCCAGAGTAAGAGTTAAGACCTTAGCTATTAGGCCAGAGTACGAGTCTAAGACCTTAGCTATTAGGCCAGAGTACGAGTCTAAGACCTTAGCTATTAGGCCAGAGTAAGAGTTAAGACCTTAGCTATTAGGCCAGAGTACGAGTCTAAGACCTTAGCTATTAGGCCAGAGTAAGAGTTAAGACCTTAACCAGTAGGCCAGTGTAAGAGTTAAGACCTTAACCTGTAGGCCAGAGTAAGAGTTAAGACCTTAACCTGTAGGCCATAGTAGGAGTCTTAGACCTTAGCTATTAGGCCAGAGTAAGAGTTAAGACCTTAACCATTAGGCCAGAGTACGAGTCTAACACCTTAGCTATTAGGCCAGAGTAAGAGTTAAGACCTTAACCATTAGGCCAGAGTATGAGTCTAAGACCTTAGCTATTAGGCCAGAGTAAGAGTTAAGACCTTAACCAGTAGGCCAGTGTAAGAGTTAAGACCTTAGCTATTAGGCCAGAGTACGAGTCTAAGACCTTAGCTATTAGGCCAGAGTAAGAGTTAAGACCTTAACCAGTAGGCCAGTGTAAGAGTTAAGACCTTAACCATTAGGCCAGAGTACGAGTCTAAGACCTTAGCTATTAGGCCAGAGTACGAGTCTAAGACCTTAGCTATTAGGCCAGAGTAAGAGTTAAGACCTTAGCTATTAGGCCAGAGTAAGCGTTAAGACCTTAGCTATTAGGCCAGAGTACAAGTCT
Source organism: Triturus cristatus (assembly GCF_964204655.1). Taxonomy (NCBI): domain Eukaryota; kingdom Metazoa; phylum Chordata; class Amphibia; order Caudata; family Salamandridae; genus Triturus; species Triturus cristatus. Next base: position 57,454 of record NW_028187248.1, on the reverse strand, counting down.
AAGACCTTAGCTATTAGGCCAGAGTAAGAGTTAAGACCTTAACCAGTAGGCCAGTGTAAGAGTTAAGACCTTAACCATTAGGCCAGAGTACGAGTGTAAGACCTTAGCTATTAGGCCATAGTACGAGTCTAAGACCTTAGCTATTAGGCCAGAGTAAGAGTTAAGACCTTAGCTATTAGGCCAGAGTACGAGTCTAAGACCTTAGCTATTAGGCCAGAGTACGAGTCTAAGACCTTAGCTATTAGGCCAGAGTAAGAGTTAAGACCTTAGCTATTAGGCCAGAGTACGAGTCTAAGACCTTAGCTATTAGGCCAGAGTAAGAGTTAAGACCTTAACCAGTAGGCCAGTGTAAGAGTTAAGACCTTAACCATTAGGCCAGAGTACGAGTCTAAGACCTTAGCTATTAGGCCAGAGTACGAGTCTAAGACCTTAGCTATTAGGCCAGAGTAAGAGTTAAGACCTTAGCTATTAGGCCAGAGTACGAGTGTAAGACCTTAGCTATTAGGCCAGAGTACGAATCTAAGACCTTAGCTATTAGGCCAGAATAAGAGTTAAGACCTTAGCTATTAGGCCAGAGTAAGAGTTAAGACCTTAGCTATTAGGCCAGAGTACGAGTCTAAGACCTTAGCTATCAGGCCATAGTACGAGTCTTACACCTTAGCTATTAGGCTAGAGTAAGAGTTAAGACCTTAACCAGTACGCCAGTGTAAGAGTTAAGACCTTAACCTGTAGGCCAGAGTAAGAGTTAAGACCTTAACCTGTAGGCCATAGTAGGAGTCTTAGACCTTAGCTATTAGGCCAGAGTAAGAGTTAAGACCTTAACCATTAGGCCAGAGTACGAGTTTAACACCTTAGCTATTAGGCCAGAGTAAGAGTTAAGACCTTAACCATTAGGCCAGAGTATGAGTCTAAGACCTTAGCTATTAGGCCAGAGTAAGAGTTAAGACCTTAACCAGTAGGCCAGAGTAAGAGTTAAGACCTTAACCTGTAGGCCATAGTACAAGTCTAAGACCTTAGCTATTAGGCCAGAGTAAGAGTTAAGACCTTAGCTATTAGGCCTGAGTAAGAGTGAAGACCTTAAACATTAGGCCAGAGTACGAGTCTAAGACCTTAGCTATTAGGCCAGAGTAAGAGTTAAGACCTTAGCTATTAGGCCAGAGAAAGAGTTAAGACCTTAACCAGTTGGCCAGAGTAAGAGTTAAGCCCTTCACCATTAGGCCGGAGTATGAGTCTAAGACCTTAGCTATTAGGCCAGAGTAAGAGTTAAGACCTTAACCAGTAGGCCAGTGTAAGAGTTAAGACCTTAATCATTAGGCCAGAGTATGAGTCTAAGACCTTAGCTATTAGGCCAGAGTAAGAGTTAAGACCTTAACCAGTAGGCCAGAGTAAGAGTTAAGACCTTAACCATTAGGCCAGAGTACCAGTCTAAGACCTTAGCTATTAGGCCAGAGTAAGAGTTAAGACCTTAGCTATTAGGCCAGAGTAAGAGTTAAGACCTTAACCATTAGGCCAGAGTACGAGTCTAAGACCTTAGCTATTAGGCCAGAGTAAGAGTTAAGTCCTTAGCTATTAGGCCAGAGTAAGAGTTAAGACCTTAACCATTAGGCCAGAGTACGAGTCTAAGACCTTAGCTATTAGGCCAGAGTAAGAGTTAAGACCTTAGCTATTAGGCCAGAGTAAAAGTTAAGACCTTAACCAGTAGGCCAGAGTAAGAGTTAAGACCTTAACCATTAGGCGAGAGTACGAGTCTAAGACCTTAGCTATTAGGCCAGAGTAAGAGTTAAGACCTTAACCAGTAGGCCAGTGTAAGAGTTAAGACCTTAACCATTAGGCCAGAGTACGAGTCTAAGACCTTAGCTATTAGGCCAGAGTAAGAGTTAAGACCTTAACCAGTAGGCCAGTGTAAGAGTTAAGACCTTAACCATTAGGCCAGAGTACGAGTCTAAGACCTTAGCTATTAGGCCATAGTATGAGTCTAAGACCTTAGCTATTAGGACAGAGTAAGAGTTAAGACCTTAGCTATTAGGCCAGAGTACGAGTCTAAGACCTTAGCTATTAGGCCAGAGTACGAGTCTAAGACCTTAGCTATTAGGCCAGAGTAAGAGTTAAGACCTTAGCTATTAGGCCAGAGTACAAGTCTAAGACCTTAGCTATTAGGCCAGAGTAAGAGTTAAGACCTTAACCAGTAGGCCAGTGTAAGAGTTAAGACCTTAACCTGTAGGCCAGAGTAAGAGTTAAGACCTTAACCTGTAGGCCATAGTAGGAGTCTTAGACCTTAGCTATTAGGCCAGAGTAAGAGTTAAGACCTTAACCATTAGGCCAGAGTACGAGTCTAACACCTTAGCTATTAGGCCAGAGTAAGAGTTAAGACCTTAACCATTAGGCCAGAGTATGAGTCTAAGACCTTAGCTATTAGGCCAGAGTAAGAGTTAAGACCTTAACCAGTAGGCCAGTGTAAGAGTTAAGACCTTAGCTATTAGGCCAGAGTACGAGTCTAAGACCTTAGCTATTAGGCCAGAGTAAGAGTTAAGACCTTAACCAGTAGGCCAGTGTAAGAGTTAAGACCTTAACCATTAGGCCAGAGTACGAGTCTAAGACCTTAGCTATTAGGCCAGAGTACGAGTCTAAGACCTTAGCTATTAGGCCAGAGTAAGAGTTAAGACCTTAGCTATTAGGCCAGAGTAAGCGTTAAGACCTTAGCTATTAGGCCAGAGTACAAGTCTAAGACCTTAGCTATTAGGCCAGAGTAAGAGTTAAGACCTTAACCAGTAGGCCAGTGTAAGAGTTAAGACCTTAACCATTAGGCCAGAGTACGAGTGTAAGACCTTAGCTATTAGGCCATAGTACGAGTCTAAGACCTTAGCTATTAGGCCAGAGTAAGAGTTAAGACCTTAGCTATTAGGCCAGAGTACGAGTCTAAGACCTTAGCTATTAGGCCAGAGTACGAGTCTAAGACCTTAGCTATTAGGCCAGAGTAAGAGTTAAGACCTTAGCTATTAGGCCAGAGTACGAGTCTAAGACCTTAGCTATTAGGCCAGAGTAAGAGTTAAGACCTTAACCAGTAGGCCAGTGTAAGAGTTAAGACCTTAACCATTAGGCCAGAGTACGAGTCTAAGACCTTAGCTATTAGGCCAGAGTACGAGTCTAAGACCTTAGCTATTAGGCCAGAGTAAGAGTTAAGACCTTAGCTATTAGGCCAGAGTACGAGTGTAAGACCTTAGCTATTAGGCCAGAGTACGAATCTAAGACCTTAGCTATTAGGCCAGAATAAGAGTTAAGACCTTAGCTATTAGGCCAGAGTAAGAGTTAAGACCTTAGCTATTAGGCCAGAGTACGAGTCTAAGACCTTAGCTATCAGGCCATAGTACGAGTCTTACACCTTAGCTATTAGGCTAGAGTAAGAGTTAAGACCTTAACCAGTACGCCAGTGTAAGAGTTAAGACCTTAACCTGTAGGCCAGAGTAAGAGTTAAGACCTTAACCTGTAGGCCATAGTAGGAGTCTTAGACCTTAGCTATTAGGCCAGAGTAAGAGTTAAGACCTTAACCATTAGGCCAGAGTACGAGTTTAACACCTTAGCTATTAGGCCAGAGTAAGAGTTAAGACCTTAACCATTAGGCCAGAGTATGAGTCTAAGACCTTAGCTATTAGGCCAGAGTAAGAGTTAAGACCTTAACCAGTAGGCCAGAGTAAGAGTTAAGACCTTAACCTGTAGGCCATAGTACAAGTCTAAGACCTTAGCTATTATGCAAGAGTAAGAGTTAAGACCTTGGCTATTAGGCCTGAGTAAGAGTGAAGACCTTAAACATTAGGCCAGAGTACGAGTCTAAGACCTTAGCTATTAGGCCAGAGTAAGAGTTAAGACCTTAGCTATTAGGCCAGAGAAAGAGTTAAGACCTTAACCAGTTGGCCAGAGTAAGAGTTAAGCCCTTCACCATTAGGCCGGAGTATGAGTCTAAGACCTTAGCTATTAGGCCAGAGTAAGAGTTAAGACCTTAACCAGTAGGCCAGTGTAAGAGTTAAGACCTTAATCATTAGGCCAGAGTATGAGTCTAAGACCTTAGCTATTAGGCCAGAGTAAGAGTTAAGACCTTAACCAGTAGGCCAGAGTAAGAGTTAAGACCTTAACCATTAGGCCAGAGTACCAGTCTAAGACCTTAGCTATTAGGCCAGAGTAAGAGTTAAGACCTTAGCTATTAGGCCAGAGTAAGAGTTAAGACCTTAACCATTAGGCCAGAGTACGAGTCTAAGACCTTAGCTATTAGGCCAGAGTAAGAGTTAAGTCCTTAGCTATTAGGCCAGAGTAAGAGTTAAGACCTTAACCATTAGGCCAGAGTACGAGTCTAAGACCTTAGCTATTAGGCCAGAGTAAGAGTTAAGACCTTAGCTATTAGGCCAGAGTAAAAGTTAAGACCTTAACCAGTAGGCCAGAGTAAGAGTTAAGACCTTAACCATTAGGCCAGAGTACGAGTCTAAGACCTTAGCTATTAGGCCAGAGTAAGAGTTAAGACCTTAACCAGTAGGCCAGTGTAAGAGTTAAGACCTTAACCATTAGGCCAGAGTACGAGTCTAAGACCTTAGCTATTAGGCCAGAGTAAGAGTTAAGACCTTAACCAGTAGGCCAGTGTAAGAGTTAAGACCTTAACCATTAGGCCAGAGTACGAGTCTAAGACCTTAGCTATTAGGCCATAGTATGAGTCTAAGACCTTAGCTATTAGGACAGAGTAAGAGTTAAGACCTTAGCTATTAGGCCAGAGTACGAGTCTAAGACCTTAGCTATTAGGCCAGAGTACGAGTCTAAGACCTTAGCTATTAGGCCAGAGTAAGAGTTAAGACCTTAGCTATTAGGCCAGAGTATGAGTCTAAGACCTTAGCTATTAGGCCAGAGTAAGAGTTAAGACCTTAACCAGTAGGCCAGTGTAAGAGTTAAGACGTTAACCATTAGGCCAGAGTACGAGTCTAAGACCTTAGCTATTAGGCCAGAGTACGAGTCTAAGACCTTAGCTATTAGGCCAGAGTAAGAGTTAAGACCTTAGCTATTAGGCTAGATTAAGAGTTAAGACCTTAGCTATTAGGCCAGAGTACGAGTCTAAGACCTTAGCTATTAGGCCAGAGTAAGAGTTAAGACCTTAACCAGTAGGCCAGTGTAAGAGTTAAGACCTTAACCATTAGGCCAGAGTACCAGTCTAAGACCTTAGCTATTAGGCCAGAGTAAGAGTTAAGACCTTAGCTATTAGGCCAGAGTAAGAGTTGAGACCTTAACCATTAGGCCAGAGTACGAGTCTAAGACCTTAGCTATTAGGCCAGAGTAAGAGTTAAGACCTTAACCAGTAGGCCAGAGTAAGAGTTAAGAACTTAACCTGTAGGCCATAGTACGAGTCTAAGACCTTAGCTATTAGGCCAGAGTAAGAGTTAAGACCTTAGCTATTAGGCCAGAGTAAGAGTTAAGACCTTAACTATTAGGCCAAAGTACGAGTCTAAGACCTTAGCTATTAGGCCAGAGTAAGTATTAAGACCGTAGCTATTAGGCCAGAGTAAAAGTTAAGACCTTAACCAGTAGGCAAGAGTAAGAGTTAAGACCTTAACCATTAGGCCGGAGTACGAGTCTAAGACCTTAGCTATTAGGCCAGAGTAAGAGTTAAGACCTTAACCAGTAGGCCAGTGTAAGAGTTAAGACCTTAACCATTAGGCCAGAGTACCAGTCTAAGACCTTAGCTATTAGGCCAGAGTAAGAGTTAAGACCTTAGCTATTAGGCCAGAGTAAGAGTTAAGACCTTAACCATTAGGCCAGAGTACGAGTCTAAGACCTTAGCTATTAGGCCAGAGTAAGAGTTAAGACCTTAGCTATTAGGCCAGAGTAAGAGTTAAGACCTTAACCATTAGGCCAGAGTACGAGTCTAAGACCTTAGCTATTAGGCCAGAGTAAGAGTTAAGACCTTAGCTATTAGGCCAGAGTAAAAGTTAAGACCTTAACCAGTAGGCCAGAGTAAGAGTTAAGACCTTAACCATTAGGCCAGAGTACGAGTCTAAGACCTTAGCTATTAGGCCAGAGTAAGAGTTAAGACCTTAACCAGTAGGCCAGTGTAAGAGTTAAGACCTTAACCATTAGGCCAGAGTATGAGTCTAAGACCTTAGCTATTAGGCCAGAGTAAGAGTTAAGACCTTAACCAGTAGGCCAGTGTAAGAGTTAAGACCTTAACCATTAGGCCAGAGTACGAGTCTAAGACCTTAGCTATTAGGCCAGAGTACGAGTCTAAGACCTTAGCTATTAGGCCAGAGTCAGAGTTAAGACCTTAGCTATTAGGCCAGAGTAAGAGTTAAGACCTTAGCTATTAGGCCAGAGTACGAGTCTAAGACCTTAGCTATTAGGCCAGAGTAAGAGTTAAGACCTTAACCAGTAGGCCAGTGTAAGAGTTAAGACCTTAACCATTAGGCCAGAGTACGAGTCTAAGACCTTAGCTATTAGGCCATAGTACGAGTCTAAGACCTTAGCTATTAGGCCAGAGTAAGAGTTAAGACCTTAGCTATTAGGCCAGAGTACGAGTCTAAGACCTTAGCTATTAGGCCAGAGTACGAGTCTAAGACCTTAGCTATTAGGCCAGAGTAAGAGTTAAGACCTTAGCTATTAGGCCAGAGTACGAGTCTAAGACCTTAGCTATTAGGCCAGAGTAAGAGTTAAGACCTTAACCAGTAGGCCAGTGTAAGAGTTAAGACCTTAACCATTAGGCCAGAGTACGAGTCTAAGACCTTAGCTATTAGGCCAGAGTACGAGTCTAAGACCTTAGCTATTAGGCCAGAGTACGAGTGTAAGACCTTAGCTATTAGGCCAGAGTACGAGTCTAAGACCTTAGCTATTAGGCCAGAATAAGAGTTAAGACCTTAGCTATTAGGCCAGAGTAAGAGTTAAGACCTTAGCTATTAGGCCAGAGTACGAGTCTAAGACCTTAGCTATCAGGCCATATTACGAGTCTTACACCTTAGCCATTAGGCCAGAGTAAGAGTTAAGACCTTAACCAGTACGCCAGTGTAAGAGTTAAGACCTTAACCTGTAGGTCAGAGTAAGAGTTAAGACCTTAACCTGTAGGCCATAGTAGGAGTCTTAGACCTTAGCTATTAGGCCAGAGTAAGAGTTAAGACCTTAACCATTAGGCCAGAGTACGAGTCTAACACCTTAGCTATTAGGCCAGAGTAAGAGTTAAGACCTTAACCATTAGGCCAGAGTATGAGTCTAAGACCTTAGCTATTAGGCCAGAGTAAGAGTTAAGACCTTAACCAGTAGGCCAGAGTAAGAGTTAAGACCTTAACCTGTAGGCCATAGTACGAGTCTAAGACCTTAGCTATTAGGCCAGAGTAAGAGTTAAGACCTTAGCTATTAGGCCTGAGTAAGAGTTAAGACCTTAACCATTAGGCCAGAGTACGAGTCTAAGACCTTAGCTATTAGGCCAGAGTAAGAGTTAAGACCTTAACCATTAGGACAGAGTAAGAGTTAAGACCTTAACCATTAGGCCAGAGTACGAGTCTAAGACCTTAGCTATTAGGCCAGAGTAAGAGTTAAGACCTTAGCTATTAGGCCAGAGTAAGAGTTAAGACCTTAACCAGTTGGCCAGAGTATGAGTTAAGCCCTTCACCATTAGGCCGGAGTATGAGTCTAAGACCTTAGCTATTAGGCCAGAGTAAGAGTTAAGACCTTAACCAGTAGGCCAGTGTAAGAGTTAAGACCTTAACCATTAGGCCAGAGTATGAGTCTAAGACCTTAGCTATTAGGCCAGAGTAAGAGTTAAGACCTTAACCAGTAGGCCAGAGTAAGAGTTAAGACCTTAACCATTAGGCCAGAGTACCAGTCTAAGACCTTAGCTATTAGGCCAGAGTAAGAGTTAAGACCTTAGCTATTAGGCCAGAGTAAGAGTTAAGACCTTAACCATTAGGCCAGAGCACGAGTCTAAGACCTTAGCTATTAGGCCAGAGTAAGAGTTAAGACCTTAGCTATTAGGCCAGAGTAAGAGTTAAGACCTTAACCATTAGGCCAGAGTACGAGTCTAAGACCTTAGCTATTAGGCCAGAGTAAGAGTTAAGACCTTAGCTATTAGGCCAGAGTAAAAGTTAAGACCTGAACCAGTAGGCCAGAGTAAGAGTTAAGACCTTAACCATTAGGCCAGAGTACGAGTCTAAGACCTTAGCTATTAGGCCAGAGTAAGTGTTAAGACCTTAACCAGTAGGCCAGTGTAAGAGTTAAGACCTTAACCATTAGGCCAGAGTACGAGTCTAAGACCTTAGCTATTAGGCCAGAGTAAGAGTTAAGACCTTAGCTATTAGGCCAGAGTACGAGTGTAAGACCTTAGCTATTAGGCCAGAGTACGAATCTAAGACCTTAGCTATTAGGCCAGAATAAGAGTTAAGACCTTAGCTATTAGGCCAGAGTAAGAGTTAAGACCTTAGCTATTAGGCCAGAGTACGAGTCTAAGACCTTAGCTATCAGGCCATAGTACGAGTCTTACACCTTAGCTATTAGGCTAGAGTAAGAGTTAAGACCTTAACCAGTACGCCAGTGTAAGAGTTAAGACCTTAACCTGTAGGCCAGAGTAAGAGTTAAGACCTTAACCTGTAGGCCATAGTAGGAGTCTTAGACCTTAGCTATTAGGCCAGAGTAAGAGTTAAGACCTTAACCATTAGGCCAGAGTACGAGTTTAACACCTTAGCTATTAGGCCAGAGTAAGAGTTAAGACCTTAACCATTAGGCCAGAGTATGAGTCTAAGACCTTAGCTATTAGGCCAGAGTAAGAGTTAAGACCTTAACCAGTAGGCCAGAGTAAGAGTTAAGACCTTAACCTGTAGGCCATAGTACGAGTCTAAGACCTTAGCTATTAGGCCAGAGTAAGAGTTAAGACCTTAGCTATTAGGCCTGAGTAAGAGTGAAGACCTTAAACATTAGGCCAGAGTACGAGTCTAAGACCTTAGCTATTAGGCCAGAGTAAGAGTTAAGACCTTAGCTATTAGGCCAGAGAAAGAGTTAAGACCTTAACCAGTTGGCCAGAGTAAGAGTTAAGCCCTTCACCATTAGGCCGGAGTATGAGTCTAAGACCTTAGCTATTAGGCCAGAGTAAGAGTTAAGACCTTAACCAGTAGGCCAGTGTAAGAGTTAAGACCTTAATCATTAGGCCAGAGTATGAGTCTAAGACCTTAGCTATTAGGCCAGAGTAAGAGTTAAGACCTTAACCAGTAGGCCAGAGTAAGAGTTAAGACCTTAACCATTAGGCCAGAGTACCAGTCTAAGACCTTAGCTATTAGGCCAGAGTAAGAGTTAAGACCTTAGCTATTAGGCCAGAGTAAGAGTTAAGACCTTAACCATTAGGCCAGAGTACGAGTCTAAGACCTTAGCTATTAGGCCAGAGTAAGAGTTAAGTCCTTAGCTATTAGGCCAGAGTAAGAGTTAAGACCTTAACCATTAGGCCAGAGTACGAGTCTAAGACCTTAGCTATTAGGCCAGAGTAAGAGTTAAGACCTTAGCTATTAGGCCAGAGTAAAAGTTAAGACCTTAACCAGTAGGCCAGAGTAAGAGTTAAGACCTTAACCATTAGGCCAGAGTACGAGTCTAAGACCTTAGCTATTAGGCCAGAGTAAGAGTTAAGACCTTAACCAGTAGGCCAGTGTAAGAGTTAAGACCTTAACCATTAGGCCAGAGTACGAGTCTAAGACCTTAGCTATTAGGCCAGAGTAAGAGTTAAGACCTTAACCAGTAGGCCAGTGTAAGAGTTAAGACCTTAACCATTAGGCCAGAGTACGAGTCTAAGACCTTAGCTATTAGGCCATAGTATGAGTCTAAGACCTTAGCTATTAGGACAGAGTAAGAGTTAAGACCTTAGCTATTAGGCCAGAGTACGAGTCTAAGACCTTAGCTATTAGGCCAGAGTACGAGTCTAAGACCTTAGCTATTAGGCCAGAGTAAGAGTTAAGACCTTAGCTATTAGGCCAGAGTACGAGTCTAAGACCTTAGCTATTAGGCCAGAGTAAGAGTTAAGACCTTAACCAGTAGGCCAGTGTAAGAGTTAAGACGTTAACCATTAGGCCAGAGTACGAGTCTAAGACCTTAGCTATTAGGCCAGAGTACGAGTCTAAGACCTTAGCTATTAGGCCAGAGTAAGAGTTAAGACCTTAGCTATTAGGCTAGATTAAGAGTTAAGACCTTAGCTATTAGGCCAGAGTACGAGTCTAAGACCTTAGCTATTAGGCCAGAGTAAGAGTTAAGACCTTAACCAGTAGGCCAGTGTAAGAGTTAAGACCTTAACCATTAGGCCAGAGTACAAGTCTAAGACCTTAGCTATTAGGCCATAGTACGTGTCTAAGACCTTAGCTATTAGGCCAGAGTAAGAGTTAAGACCTTAGCTATTAGGCCAGAGTAAGAGTTAAGACCTTAGCTATCAGGCCAGAGTACGAGTCTAAGACCTTAGCTATTAGGCCAGAGTACGAGTCTAAGACCTTAGCTATTAGGCCAGAGTAAGAGTTAAGACCTTAGCTATTAGGCCAGAGTAAGAGTTAAGACCTTAGCTATTAGGCCAGAGTATGAGTCTAAGACCTTAGCTATTAGGCCAGAGTAAGAGTTAAGACCTTAACCAGTAGGCCAGTGTAAGAGTTAAGACCTTAACGATTAGGCCAGAGTACGAGTCTAAGATCTTAGCTATTAGGCCAGAGTACGAGTCTAAGACCTTAGCTATTAGGCCAGAGTAAAAGTTAAGACCTTAACCAGTAGGCCAGAGTAAGAGTTAAGACCTTAACCATTAGGCCAGAGTACGAGTCTAAGACCTTAGCTATTAGGCCAGAGTAAGAGTTAAGACCTTAGCTATTAGGCCAGAGTAAGAGTTAAGACCTTAACCATTAGGCTAGAGTACGAGTCTAAGACCTTAGCTATTAGGTCAGAGTAAGAGTTAAGACCTTAACCAGTAGGCCAGAGTGAGAGTTAAGACCTTAACCATTAGGCCAGAGTATGAGTCTAAGACCTTAGCTATTAGGCCAGAGTAAGAGTTAAGACCTTAACCAGTAGCCCAGTGTAAGAGTTAAGACCTTAACCATTAGGCCAGAATACGAGTCTAAGACCTTAGCTATTAGGCCAGAGTACGAGTCTAAGACCTTAGCTATTAGGCCAGAGTAAGAGTTAAGACCTTAGCTATTAGGCCAGAGTAAGAGTTAAGACCTTAGCTATTAGGCCAGAGTATGAGTCTAAGACCTTAGCTATTAGGCCAGAGTACGAGTCTAAGACCTTAGCTATTAGGCCAGAGTAAGAGTTAAGACCTTAACCATTAGGCCAGAATACGAGTCTAAGACCTTAGCTATTAGGTCAAAGTAAGAGTTAAGACCTTAACCATTAGGCCAGAGTAAGAGTTAAGACCTTAATCATTAGGCAAGAGTACGAGTCTAAGACCTTAGCTATTAGGCCAGAGTAAGAGTTAAGACCTTAGCTATTAGGCCAGAGTAAGAGTTAAGACCTTAACCAATAGGCCAGAGTAAGAGTTAAGACCTTCACCATTAGGCCAGAGTACGAGTCTAAGACCTTAGCTATTAGGCCAGAGTAAGAGTTAAGACCTTAACCAGTAGGCCAGAGAAAGAGTTAAGACCTTAACCATTAGGCCAGAGTACCAGTCTAAGACCTTAGCTATTAGGCCAGAGTAAGAGTTAAGACCTTAGCTATTAGGCCAGAGTAAGAGTTAAGACCTTAACCATTAGGCCAGAGTACGAGTCTAAGACCTTAGCTATTAGGCCAGAGTAAGAGTTAAGACCTTAACCAGTAGGCCAGAGTAAGAGTTAAGAACTTAACCTGTAGGCCATAGTACGAGTCTAAGACCTTAGCTATTAGGCCAGAGTAAGAGTTAAGACCTTAGCTATTAGGCCAGAGTAAGAGTTAAGACCTTAACCATTAGGCCAAAGTACGAGTCTAAGACCTTAGCTATTAGGCCAGAGTAAGAATTAAGACCTTAGCTATTAGGCCAGAGTAAAAGTTAAGACCTTAACCAGTGAGCAAGAGTAAGAGTTAAGACCTTAACCATTAGGCCGGAGTACGAGTCTAAGACCTTAGCTATTAGGCCAGAGTAAGAGTTAAGACCTTAACCAGTAGGCCAGTGTAAGAGTTAAGACCTTAACCATTAGGCCAGAGTACCAGTCTAAGACCTTAGCTATTAGGCCAGAGTAAGAGTTAAGACCTTAGCTATTAGGCCAGAGTAAGAGTTAAGACCTTAACCATTAGGCCAGAGTACGAGTCTAAGACCTTAGCTATTAGGCCAGAGTAAGAGTTAAGACCTTAGCTATTAGGCCAGAGTAAGAGTTAAGACCTTAACCATTAGGCCAGAGTACGAGTCTAAGACCTTAGCTATTAGGCCAGAGTAAGAGTTAAGACCTTAGCTATTAGGCCAGAGTAAAAGTTAAGACCTTAACCAGTAGGCCAGAGTAAGAGTTAAGACCTTAACCATTAGGCCAGAGTACGAGTCTAAGACCTTAGCTATTAGGCCAGAGTAAGAGTTAAGACCTTAACCAGTAGGCCAGTGTAAGAGTTAAGACCTTAACCATTAGGCCAGAGTATGAGTCTAAGACCTTAGCTATTAGGCCAGAGTAAGAGTTAAGACCTTAACCAGTAGGCCAGTGTAAGAGTTAAGACCTTAACCATTAGGCCAGAGTACGAGTCTAAGACCTTAGCTATTAGGCCAGAGTAAGAGTTAAGACCTTAGCTATTAGGCCAGAGTAAGAGTTAAGACCTTAACCATTAGGCTAGAGTACGAGTCTAAGACCTTAGCTATTAGGTCAGAGTAAGAGTTAAGACCTTAACCAGTAGGCCAGAGTAAGAGTTAAGAACTTAACCTGTAGGCCATAGTACGAGTCTAAGACCTTAGCTATTAGGCCAGAGTAAGAGTTAAGACCTTAGCTATTAGGCCAGAGTAAGAGTTAAGACCTTAACCATTAGGCCAAAGTACGAGTCTAAGACCTTAGCTATTAGGCCAGAGTAAGAGTTAAGACCTTAGCTATTAGGCCAGAGTAAAAGTTAAGACCTTAACCAGTAGGCCAGAGTGAGAGTTAAGACGTTAACCATAAGGCCAGAGTACGAGTCTAAGACCTTAGCTATTAGGCCAGAGTAAGAGTTAAGATCTTAACCAGTAGCCCAGTGTAAGAGTTAAGACCTTAACCATTAGGCCAGAATACGAGTCTAAGACCTTAGCTATTAGGCCAGAGTACGAGTCTAAGACCTTAGCTATTAGGCCAGAGTAAGAGTTAAGACCTTAGCTATTAGGCCAGAGTAAGAGTTAAGACCTTAGCTATTAGGCCAGAGTATGAGTCTAAGACCTTAGCTATTAGGCCAGAGTACGAGTCTAAGACCTTAGCTATTAGGCCAGAGTAAGAGTTAAGACCTTAGCTATTAGGCCAGAGTACGAGTCTAAGACCTTAGCTATCAGGCCATAGTACGAGTCTTACACTATAGCTATTAGGCCAGAGTAAGAGTTAAGACCTTAACCATTAGGCCAGAATACGAGTCTAAGACCTTAGCTATTAGGTCAAAGTAAGAGTTAAGACCTTAACCATTAGGCCAGAGTAAGAGTTAAGACCTTAACCATTAGGCAAGAGTACGAGTCTAAGACCTTAGCTATTAGGCCAGAGTAAGAGTTAAGACCTTAGCTATTAGGCCAGAGTAAGAGTTAAGACCTTAACCAATAGGCCAGAGTAAGAGTTAAGACCTTCACCATTAGGCCAGAGTATGAGTCTAAGACCTTAGCTATTAGGCCAGAGTAAGAGTTAAGACCTTAACCAGTAGGCCAGAGTAAGAGTTAAGACCTTAACCATTAGGCCAGAGTACCAGTCTAAGACCTTAGCTATTAGGCCAGAGTAAGAGTTAAGACCTTAGCTATTAGGCCAGAGTAAGAGTTGAGACCTTAACCATTAGGCCAGAGTACGAGTCTAAGACCTTAGCTATTAGGCCAGAGTAAGAGTTAAGACCTTAACCAGTAGGCCAGAGTAAGAGTTAAGAACTTAACCTGTAGGCCATAGTACGAGTCTAAGACCTTAGCTATTAGGCCAGAGTAAGAGTTAAGACCTTAGCTATTAGGCCAGAGTAAGAGTTAAGACCTTAACCATTAGGCCAAAGTACGAGTCTAAGACCTTAGCTGTTAGGCCAGAGTAAGTATTAAGACCTTAGCTATTAGGCCAGAGTAAAAGTTAAGACCTTAACCAGTAGGCAAGAGTAAGAGTTAAGACCTTAACCATTAGGCCGGAGTACGAGTCTAAGACCTTAGCTATTAGGCCAGAGTAAGAGTTAAGACCTTACCCAGTAGGCCAGTGTAAGAGTTAAGACCTTAACCATTAGGCCAGAGTACCAGTCTAAGACCTTAGCTATTAGGCCAGAGTAAGAGTTAAGACCTTAGCTATTAGGCCAGAGTAAGAGTTAAGACCTTAACCATTAGGCCAGAGTACGAGTCTAAGACCTTAGCTATTAGGCCAGAGTAAGAGTTAAGACCTTAGCTATTAGGCCAGAGTAAGAGTTAAGACCTTAACCATTAGGCCAGTGTACGAGTCTAAGACCTTAGCTATTAGGCCAGAGTAAGAGTTAAGACCTTAGCTATTAGGCCAGAGTAAAAGTTAAGACCTTAACCAGTAGGCCAGAGTAAGAGTTAAGACCTTAACCATTAGGCCAGAGTACGAGTCTAAGACCTTAGCTATTAGGCCAGAGTAAGAGTTAAGACCTTAACCAGTAGGCCAGTGTAAGAGTTAAGACCTTAACCATTAGGCCAGAGTATGAGTCTAAGACCTTAGCTATTAGGCCAGAGTAAGAGTTAAGACCTTAACCAGTAGGCCAGTGTAAGAGTTAAGACCTTAACCATTAGGCCAGAGTACGAGTCTAAGACCTTAGCTATTAGGCCAGAGTACGAGTCTAAGACCTTAGCTATTAGGCCAGAGTCAGAGTTAAGACCTTAGCTATTAGGCCAGAGTAAGAGTTAAGACCTTAGCTATTAGGCCAGAGTACGAGTCTAAGACCTTAGCGATTAGGCCAGAGTAAGAGTTAAGACCTTAACCAGTAGGCCAGTGTAAGAGTTAAGACCTTAAGCATTAGGCCAGAGTACGAGTCTAAGACCTTAGCTATTAGGCCAGAGTAAGAGTTAAGACCTTAGCTATTAGGCCAGAGTAAGAGTTAAGACCTTAGCTATTAGGCCAGAGTACGAGTCTAAGACCTTAGCTATTAGGCCAGAGTACGAGTCTAAGACCTTAGCTATTAGGCCAGAGTAAGAGTTAAGACCTTAGCTATTAGGCCAGAGTACGAGTCTAAGACCTTAGCTATTAGGCCAGAGTAAGAGTTAAGACCTTAACCAGTAGGCCAGTGTAAGAGTTAAGACCTTAACCATTAGGCCAGAGTACGAGTCTAAGACCTTAGCTATTAGGCCATAGTATGAGTCTAAGACCTTAGCTATTAGGCCAGAGTAAGAGTTAAGACCTTAGCTATTAGGCCAGAGTAAGAGTTAAGACCTTAGCTATTAGGCCAGAGTACGAGTCTAAGACCTTAGCTATTAGGCCAGAGTACGAGTCTAAGACCTTAGCTATTAGGCCAGAGTAAGAGTTAAGACCTTAGCTATTAGGCCAGAGTACGAGTCTAAGACCTTAGCTATTAGGCCAGAGTAAGAGTTAAGACCTTAACCAGTAGGCCAGTGTAAGAGTTAAGACCTTAACCTGTAGGCCAGAGTAAGAGTTAAGACCTTAACCTGTAGGCCATAGTAGGAGTCTTAGACCTTAGCTATTAGGCCAGAGTAAGAGTTAAGACCTTAACCATTAGGCCAGAGTACGAGTCTAAGACCTTAGCTATTAGGCCAGAGTAAGAGTTAAGACCTTAACCATTAGGCCAGAGTATGAGTCTAAGACCTTAGCTATTAGGCCAGAGTAAGAGTTAATACCTTAACCAGTAGGCCAGTGTAAGAGTTAAGACCTTAACCATTAGGCCAGAGTACGAGTCTAAGACCTTAGCTATTAGGCCAGAGTACGAGTCTAAGACCTTAGCTATTAGGCCAGAGTAAGAGTTAAGACCTTAACCAGTAGGCCAGTGTAAGAGTTAAGACCTTAACCATTAGGCCAGAGTACGAGTCTAAGACCTTAGCTATTAGGCCATAGTACGAGTCTAAGACCTTAGCTATTAGGCCAGAGTAAGAGTTAAGACCTTAGCTATTAGGCTAGAGTAAGAGTTAAGACCTTAGCTATTAGGCCAGAGTACGAGTCTAAGACCTTAGCTATTGGGCCAGAGTACGAGTCTAAGACCTTAGCTATTAGGCCAGAGTAAGAGTTAAGACCTTAGCTATTAGGCCAGAGTACGAGTCTAAGACCTTAGCTATTAGGCCAGAGTAAGAGTTAAGACCTTAACCAGTAGGCCAGTGTAAGAGTTAAGACCTTAACCATTAGGCCAGAGTACGAGTCTAAGACCTTAGCTATTAGGCCAGAGTACGAGTCTAAGACCTTAGCTATTAGGCCAGAGTAAGAGTTAAGACCTTAGCTATTAGGCCAGAGTAAGAGTTAAGACCTTAGCTATTAGGCCAGAGTACAAGTCTAAGACCTTAGCTATTAGGCCAGAGTAAGAGTTAAGACCTTAACCAGTAGGCCAGTGTAAGAGTTAAGACCTTAACCATTAGGCCAGAGTACGAGTGTAAGACCTTAGCTATTAGGCCATAGTACGAGTCTAAGACCTTAGCTATTAGGCCAGAGTAAGAGTTAAGACCTTAGCTATTAGGCCAGAGTACGAGTCTAAGACCTTAGCTATTAGGCCAGAGTACGAGTCTAAGACCTTAGCTATTAGGCCAGAGTAAGAGTTAAGACCTTAGCTATTAGGCCAGAGTACGAGTCTAAGACCTTAGCTATTAGGCCAGAGTAAGAGTTAAGACCTTAACCAGTAGGCCAGTGTAAGAGTTAAGACCTTAACCATTAGGCCAGAGTACGAGTCTAAGACCATAGCTATTAGGCCAGAGTACGAGTCTAAGACCTTAGCTATTAGGCCAGAGTAAGAGTTAAGACCTTAGCTATTAGGCCAGAGTACGAGTGTAAGACCTTAGCTATTAGGCCAGAGTACGAATCTAAGACCTTAGCTATTAGGCCAGAATAAGAGTTAAGACCTTAGCTATTAGGCCAGAGTAAGAGTTAAGACCTTAGCTATTAGGCCAGAGTACGAGTCTAAGACCTTAGCTATCAGGCCATAGTACGAGTCTTACACCTTAGCTATTAGGCCAGAGTAAGAGTTAAGACCTTAACCAGTACGCCAGTGTAAGAGTTAAGACCTTAACCTGTAGGCCAGAGTAAGAGTTAAGACCTTAACCTGTAGGCCATAGTAGGAGTCTTAGACCTTAGCTATTAGGCCAGAGTAAGAGTTAAGACCTTAACCATTTGGCCAGAGTACGAGTTAAACACCTTAGCTATTAGGCCAGAGTAAGAGTTAAGACCTTAACCATTAGGCCAGAGTATGAGTCTAAGACCTTAGCTATTAGGCCAGAGTAAGAGTTAAGACCTTAACCAGTAGGCCAGAGTAAGAGTTAAGACCTTAACCATTAGGCCAGAGTACCAGTCTAAGACCTTAGCTATTAGGCCAGAGTAAGAGTTAAGACCTTAGCTATTAGGCCAGAGTAAGAGTTAAGACCTTAACCATTAGGCCAGAGTACGAGTCTAAGACCTTAGCTATTAGGCCAGAGTAAGAGTTAAGTCCTTAGCTATTAGGCCAGAGTAAGAGTTAAGACCTTAACCATTAGGCCAGAGTACGAGTCTAAGACCTTAGCTATTAGGCCAGAGTAAGAGTTAAGACCTTAGCTATTAGGCCAGAGTAAAAGTTAAGACCTTAACCAGTAGGCCAGAGTAAGAGTTAAGACCTTAACCATTAGGCCAGAGTACGAGTCTAAGACCTTAGCTATTAGGCCAGAGTAAGAGTTAAGACCTTAACCAGTAGGCCAGTGTAAGAGTTAAGACCTTAACCATTAGGCCAGAGTACGAGTCTAAGACCTTAGCTATTAGGCCAGAGTAAGAGTTAAGACCTTAACCAGTAGGCCAGTGTAAGAGTTAAGACCTTAACCATTAGGCCAGAGTACGAGTCTAAGACCTTAGCTATTAGGCCATAGTATGAGTCTAAGACCTTAGCTATTAGGACAGAGTAAGAGTTAAGACCTTAGCTATTAGGCCAGAGTACGAGTCTAAGACCTTAGCTATTAGGCCAGAGTACGAGTCTAAGACCTTAGCTATTAGGCCAGAGTAAGAGTTAAGACCTTAGCTATTAGGCCAGAGTACGAGTCTAAGACCTTAGCTATTAGGCCAGAGTAAGAGTTAAGACCTTAACCAGTAGGCCAGTGTAAGAGTTAAGACGTTAACCATTAGGCCAGAGTACGAGTCTAAGACCTTAGCTATTAGGCCAGAGTACGAGTCTAAGACCTTAGCTATTAGGCCAGAGTAAGAGTTAAGACCTTAGCTATTAGGCTAGATTAAGAGTTAAGACCTTAGCTATTAGGCCAGAGTACGAGTCTAAGACCTTAGCTATTAGGCCAGAGTAAGAGTTAAGACCTTAACCAGTAGGCCAGTGTAAGAGTTAAGACCTTAACCATTAGGCCAGAGTACCAGTCTAAGACCTTAGCTATTAGGCCAGAGTAAGAGTTGAGACCTTAACCATTAGGCCAGAGTACGAGTCTAAGACCTTAGCTATTAGGCCAGAGTAAGAGTTAAGACCTTAACCAGTAGGCCAGAGTAAGAGTTAAGAACTTAACCTGTAGGCCATAGTACGAGTCTAAGACCTTAGCTATTAGGCCAGAGTAAGAGTTAAGACCTTAGCTATTAGGCCAGAGTAAGAGTTAAGACCTTAACTATTAGGCCATAGTACGAGTCTAAGACCTTAGCTATTAGGCCAGAGTAAGTATTAAGACCGTAGCTATTAGGCCAGAGTAAAAGTTAAGACCTTAACCAGTAGGCAAGAGTAAGAGTTAAGACCTTAACCATTAGGCCGGAGTACGAGTCTAAGACCTTAGCTATTAGGCCAGAGTAAGAGTTAAGACCTTAACCAGTAGGCCAGTGTAAGAGTTAAGACCTTAACCATTAGGCCAGAGTACCAGTCTAAGACCTTAGCTATTAGGCCAGAGTAAGAGTTAAGACCTTAGCTATTAGGCCAGAGTAAGAGTTAAGACCTTAACCATTAGGCCAGAGTACGAGTCTAAGACCTTAGCTATTAGGCCAGAGTAAGAGTTAAGACCTTAGCTATTAGGCCAGAGTAAGAGTTAAGACCTTAACCATTAGGCCAGAGTACGAGTCTAAGACCTTAGCTATTAGGCCAGAGTAAGAGTTAAGACCTTAGCTATTAGGCCAGAGTAAAAGTTAAGACCTTAACCAGTAGGCCAGAGTAAGAGTTAAGACCTTAACCATTAGGCCAGAGTACGAGTCTTAGACCTTAGCTATTAGGCCAGAGTAAGAGTTAAGACCTTAACCAGTAGGCCAGTGTAAGAGTTAAGACCTTAACCATTAGGCCAGAGTATGAGTCTAAGACCTTAGCTATTAGGCCAGAGTAAGAGTTAAGACCTTAACCAGTAGGCCAGTGTAAGAGTTAAGACCTTAACCATTAGGCCAGAGTACGAGTCTAAGACCTTAGCTATTAGGCCAGAGTACGAGTCTAAGACCTTAGCTATTAGGCCAGAGTCAGAGTTAAGACCTTAGCTATTAGGCCAGAGTAAGAGTTAAGACCTTAGCTATTAGGCCAGAGTACGAGTCTAAGACCTTAGCTATTAGGCCAGAGTAAGAGTTAAGACCTTAACCAGTAGGCCAGTGTAAGAGTTAAGACCTTAACCATTAGGCCAGAGTATGAGTCTAAGACCTTAGCTATTAGGCCATAGTACGAGTCTAAGACCTTAGCTATTAGGCCAGAGTAAGAGTTAAGACCTTAGCTATTAGGCCAGAGTAAGAGTTAAGACCTTAGCTATTAGGCCAGAGTACGAGTCTAAGACCTTAGCTATTAGGCCAGAGTACGAGTCTAAGACCTTAGCTATTAGGCCAGAGTAAGAGTTAAGACCTTAGCTATTAGGCCAGAGTACGAGTCTAAGACCTTAGCTATTAGGCCAGAGTAAGAGTTAAGACCTTAACCAGTAGGCCAGTGTAAGAGTTAAGACCTTAACCATTAGGCCAGAGTACGAGTCTAAGACCTTAGCTATTAGGCCAGAGTACGAGTCTAAGACCTTAGCTATTAGGCCAGAGTAAGAGTTAAGACCTTAGCTATTAGGCCAGAGTACGAGTGTAAGACCTTAGCTATTAGGCCAGAGTACGAGTCTAAGACCTTAGCTATTAGGCCAGAATAAGAGTTAAGACCTTAGCTATTAGGCCAGAGTAAGAGTTAAGACCTTAGCTATTAGGCCAGAGTACGAGTCTAAGACCTTAGCTATCAGGCCATATTACGAGTCTTACACCTTAGCCATTAGGCCAGAGTAAGAGTTAAGACCTTAACCAGTACGCCAGTGTAAGAGTTAAGACCTTAACCTGTAGGTCAGAGTAAGAGTTAAGACCTTAACCTGTAGGCCATAGTAGGAGTCTTAGACCTTAGCTATTAGGCCAGAGTAAGAGTTAAGACCTTAACCATTAGGCCAGAGTACGAGTCTAACACCTTAGCTATTAGGCCAGAGTAAGAGTTAAGACCTTAACCATTAGGCCAGAGTATGAGTCTAAGACCTTAGCTATTAGGCCAGAGTAAGAG
The DNA here is from genome assembly GCF_964204655.1 of Triturus cristatus. Lineage (NCBI taxonomy): Eukaryota > Metazoa > Chordata > Amphibia > Caudata > Salamandridae > Triturus > Triturus cristatus. Next base: position 36,751 of record NW_028187248.1, on the reverse strand, counting down.
TTAAGACCTTAACCAGTAGGCCAGAGTAAGAGTTAAGACCTTAACCTGTAGGCCATAGTACGAGTCTAAGACCTTAGCTATTAGGCCAGAGTAAGAGTTAAGACCTTAGCTATTAGGCCTGAGTAAGAGTTAAGACCTTAACCATTAGGCCAGAGTACGAGTCTAAGACCTTAGCTATTAGGCCAGAGTAAGAGTTAAGACCTTAACCATTAGGACAGAGTAAGAGTTAAGACCTTAACCATTAGGCCAGAGTACGAGTCTAAGACCTTAGCTATTAGGCCAGAGTAAGAGTTAAGACCTTAGCTATTAGGCCAGAGTAAGAGTTAAGACCTTAACCAGTTGGCCAGAGTATGAGTTAAGCCCTTCACCATTAGGCCGGAGTATGAGTCTAAGACCTTAGCTATTAGGCCAGAGTAAGAGTTAAGACCTTAACCAGTAGGCCAGTGTAAGAGTTAAGACCTTAACCATTAGGCCAGAGTATGAGTCTAAGACCTTAGCTATTAGGCCAGAGTAAGAGTTAAGACCTTAACCAGTAGGCCAGAGTAAGAGTTAAGACCTTAACCATTAGGCCAGAGTACCAGTCTAAGACCTTAGCTATTAGGCCAGAGTAAGAGTTAAGACCTTAGCTATTAGGCCAGAGTAAGAGTTAAGACCTTAACCATTAGGCCAGAGCACGAGTCTAAGACCTTAGCTATTAGGCCAGAGTAAGAGTTAAGACCTTAGCTATTAGGCCAGAGTAAGAGTTAAGACCTTAACCATTAGGCCAGAGTACGAGTCTAAGACCTTAGCTATTAGGCCAGAGTAAGAGTTAAGACCTTAGCTATTAGGCCAGAGTAAAAGTTAAGACCTGAACCAGTAGGCCAGAGTAAGAGTTAAGACCTTAACCATTAGGCCAGAGTACGAGTCTAAGACCTTAGCTATTAGGCCAGAGTAAGTGTTAAGACCTTAACCAGTAGGCCAGTGTAAGAGTTAAGACCTTAACCATTAGGCCAGAGTACGAGTCTAAGACCTTAGCTATTAGGCCAGAGTAAGAGTTAAGACCTTAACCAGTAGGCCAGTGTAAGAGTTAAGAACTTAACCATTAGGCCAGAGTACGAGTCTAAGACCTTAGCTATTAGGCCATAGTATGAGTCTAAGACCTTAGCTATTAGGCCAGAGTAAGAGTTAAGACCTTAGCTATTAGGCCAGAGTAAGAGTTAAGACCTTAGCTATTAGGCCAGAGTACGAGTCTAAGACCTTAGCTATTAGGCCAGAGTACGAGTCTAAGACCTTAGCTATTAGGCCAGAGTAAGAGTTAAGACCTTAGCTATTAGGCCAGAGTACGAGTCTAAGACCTTAGCTATTAGGCCAGAGTAAGAGTTAAGACCTTAACCAGTAGGCCAGTGTAAGAGTTAAGACCTTAACCTGTAGGCCAGAGTAAGAGTTAAGACCTTAACCTGTAGGCCATAGTAGGAGTCTTAGACCTTAGCTATTAGGCCAGAGTAAGAGTTAAGACCTTAACCATTAGGCCAGAGTACGAGTCTAACACCTTAGCTATTAGGCCAGAGTAAGAGTTAAGACCTTAACCATTAGGCCAGAGTATGAGTCTAAGACCTTAGCTATTAGGCCAGAGTAAGAGTTAAGACCTTAACCAGTAGGCCAGTGTAAGAGTTAAGACCTTAGCTATTAGGCCAGAGTACGAGTCTAAGACCTTAGCTATTAGGCCAGAGTAAGAGTTAAGACCTTAACCAGTAGGCCAGTGTAAGAGTTAAGACCTTAACCATTAGGCCAGAGTACGAGTCTAAGACCTTAGCTATTAGGCCAGAGTACGAGTCTAAGACCTTAGCTATTAGGCCAGAGTAAGAGTTAAGACCTTAGCTATTAGGCCAGAGTAAGCGTTAAGACCTTAGCTATTAGGCCAGAGTACAAGTCTAAGACCTTAGCTATTAGGCCAGAGTAAGAGTTAAGACCTTAACCAGTAGGCCAGTGTAAGAGTTAAGACCTTAACCATTAGGCCAGAGTACGAGTGTAAGACCTTAGCTATTAGGTCATAGTACGAGTCTAAGACCTTAGCTATTAGGCCAGAGTAAGAGTTAAGACCTTAGCTATTAGGCCAGAGTACGAGTCTAAGACCTTAGCTATGAGGCCAGAGTACGAGTCTAAGACCTTAGCTATTAGGCCAGAGTAAGAGTTAAGACCTTAGCTATTAGGCCAGAGTACGAGTCTAAGACCTTAGCTATTAGGCCAGAGTAAGAGTTAAGACCTTAACCAGTAGGCCAGTGTAAGAGTTAAGACCTTAACCATTAGGCCAGAGTACGAGTCTAAGACCTTAGCTATTAGGCCAGAGTACGAGTCTAAGACCTTAGCTATTAGGCCAGAGTAAGAGTTAAGACCTTAGCTATTAGGCCAGAGTACGAGTGTAAGACCTTAGCTATTAGGCCAGAGTACGAATCTAAGACCTTAGCTATTAGGCCAGAATAAGAGTTAAGACCTTAGCTATTAGGCCAGAGTAAGAGTTAAGACCTTAGCTATTAGGCCAGAGTACGAGTCTAAGACCTTAGCTATCAGGCCATAGTACGAGTCTTACACCTTAGCTATTAGGCTAGAGTAAGAGTTAAGACCTTAACCAGTACGCCAGTGTAAGAGTTAAGACCTTAACCTGTAGGCCAGAGTAAGAGTTAAGACCTTAACCTGTAGGCCATAGTAGGAGTCTTAGACCTTAGCTATTAGGCCAGAGTAAGAGTTAAGACCTTAACCATTAGGCCAGAGTACGAGTTTAACACCTTAGCTATTAGGCCAGAGTAAGAGTTAAGACCTTAACCATTAGGCCAGAGTATGAGTCTAAGACCTTAGCTATTAGGCCAGAGTAAGAGTTAAGACCTTAACCAGTAGGCCAGAGTAAGAGTTAAGACCTTAACCTGTAGGCCATAGTACGAGTCTAAGACCTTAGCTATTAGGCCAGAGTAAGAGTTAAGACCTTAGCTATTAGGCCTGAGTAAGAGTGAAGACCTTAAACATTAGGCCAGAGTACGAGTCTAAGACCTTAGCTATTAGGCCAGAGTAAGAGTTAAGACCTTAGCTATTAGGCCAGAGAAAGAGTTAAGACCTTAACCAGTTGGCCAGAGTAAGAGTTAAGCCCTTCACCATTAGGCCGGAGTATGAGTCTAAGACCTTAGCTATTAGGCCAGAGTAAGAGTTAAGACCTTAACCAGTAGGCCAGTGTAAGAGTTAAGACCTTAATCATTAGGCCAGAGTATGAGTCTAAGACCTTAGCTATTAGGCCAGAGTAAGAGTTAAGACCTTAACCAGTAGGCCAGAGTAAGAGTTAAGACCTTAACCATTAGGCCAGAGTACCAGTCTAAGACCTTAGCTATTAGGCCAGAGTAAGAGTTAAGACCTTAGCTATTAGGCCAGAGTAAGAGTTAAGACCTTAACCATTAGGCCAGAGTACGAGTCTAAGACCTTAGCTATTAGGCCAGAGTAAGAGTTAAGTCCTTAGCTATTAGGCCAGAGTAAGAGTTAAGACCTTAACCATTAGGCCAGAGTACGAGTCTAAGACCTTAGCTATTAGGCCAGAGTAAGAGTTAAGACCTTAGCTATTAGGCCAGAGTAAAAGTTAAGACCTTAACCAGTAGGCCAGAGTAAGAGTTAAGACCTTAACCATTAGGCCAGAGTACGAGTCTAAGACCTTAGCTATTAGGCCAGAGTAAGAGTTAAGACCTTAACCAGTAGGCCAGTGTAAGAGTTAAGACCTTAACCATTAGGCCAGAGTACGAGTCTAAGACCTTAGCTATTAGGCCAGAGTAAGAGTTAAGACCTTAACCAGTAGGCCAGTGTAAGAGTTAAGACCTTAACCATTAGGCCAGAGTACGAGTCTAAGACCTTAGCTATTAGGCCATAGTATGAGTCTAAGACCTTAGCTATTAGGACAGAGTAAGAGTTAAGACCTTAGCTATTAGGCCAGAGTACGAGTCTAAGACCTTAGCTATTAGGCCAGAGTACGAGTCTAAGACCTTAGCTATTAGGCCAGAGTAAGAGTTAAGACCTTAGCTATTAGGCCAGAGTATGAGTCTAAGACCTTAGCTATTAGGCCAGAGTAAGAGTTAAGACCTTAACCAGTAGGCCAGTGTAAGAGTTAAGACGTTAACCATTAGGCCAGAGTACGAGTCTAAGACCTTAGCTATTAGGCCAGAGTACGAGTCTAAGACCTTAGCTATTAGGCCAGAGTAAGAGTTAAGACCTTAGCTATTAGGCTAGATTAAGAGTTAAGACCTTAGCTATTAGGCCAGAGTACGAGTCTAAGACCTTAGCTATTAGGCCAGAGTAAGAGTTAAGACCTTAACCAGTAGGCCAGTGTAAGAGTTAAGACCTTAACCATTAGGCCAGAGTACAAGTCTAAGACCTTAGCTATTAGGCCATAGTACGTGTCTAAGACCTTAGCTATTAGGCCAGAGTAAGAGTTAAGACCTTAGCTATTAGGCCAGAGTAAGAGTTAAGACCTTAGCTATCAGGCCAGAGTACGAGTCTAAGACCTTAGCTATTAGGCCAGAGTACGAGTCTAAGACCTTAGCTATTAGGCCAGAGTAAGAGTTAAGACCTTAGCTATTAGGCCAGAGTAAGAGTTAAGACCTTAGCTATTAGGCCAGAGTATGAGTCTAAGACCTTAGCTATTAGGCCAGAGTAAGAGTTAAGACCTTAACCAGTAGGCCAGTGTAAGAGTTAAGACCTTAACGATTAGGCCAGAGTACGAGTCTAAGATCTTAGCTATTAGGCCAGAGTACGAGTCTAAGACCTTAGCTATTAGGCCAGAGTAAAAGTTAAGACCTTAACCAGTAGGCCAGAGTAAGAGTTAAGACCTTAACCATTAGGCCAGAGTACGAGTCTAAGACCTTAGCTATTAGGCCAGAGTAAGGGTTAAGACCTTAGCTATTAGGCCAGAGTAAGAGTTAAGACCTTAACCATTAGGCTAGAGTACGAGTCTAAGACCTTAGCTATTAGGTCAGAGTAAGAGTTAAGACCTTAACCAGTAGGCCAGAGTGAGAGTTAAGACCTTAACCATTAGGCCAGAGTACGAGTCTAAGACCTTAGCTATTAGGCCAGAGTAAGAGTTAAGACCTTAACCAGTAGCCCAGTGTAAGAGTTAAGACCTTAACCATTAGGCCAGAATACGAGTCTAAGACCTTAGCTATTAGGCCAGAGTACGAGTCTAAGACCTTAGCTATTAGGCCAGAGTAAGAGTTAAGACCTTAGCTATTAGGCCAGAGTAAGAGTTAAGACCTTAGCTATTAGGCCAGAGTATGAGTCTAAGACCTTAGCTATTAGGCCAGAGTACGAGTCTAAGACCTTAGCTATTAGGCCAGAGTAAGAGTTAAGACCTTAACCATTAGGCCAGAATACGAGTCTAAGACCTTAGCTATTAGGTCAAAGTAAGAGTTAAGACCTTAACCATTAGGCCAGAGTAAGAGTTAAGACCTTAATCATTAGGCAAGAGTACGAGTCTAAGACCTTAGCTATTAGGCCAGAGTAAGAGTTAAGACCTTAGCTATTAGGCCAGAGTAAGAGTTAAGACCTTAACCAATAGGCCAGAGTAAGAGTTAAGACCTTCACCATTAGGCCAGAGTACGAGTCTAAGACCTTAGCTATTAGGCCAGAGTAAGAGTTAAGACCTTAACCAGTAGGCCAGAGAAAGAGTTAAGACCTTAACCATTAGGCCAGAGTACCAGTCTAAGACCTTAGCTATTAGGCCAGAGTAAGAGTTAAGACCTTAGCTATTAGGCCAGAGTAAGAGTTAAGACCTTAACCATTAGGCCAGAGTACGAGTCTAAGACCTTAGCTATTAGGCCAGAGTAAGAGTTAAGACCTTAACCAGTAGGCCAGAGTAAGAGTTAAGAACTTAACCTGTAGGCCATAGTACGAGTCTAAGACCTTAGCTATTAGGCCAGAGTAAGAGTTAAGACCTTAGCTATTAGGCCAGAGTAAGAGTTAAGACCTTAACCATTAGGCCAAAGTACGAGTCTAAGACCTTAGCTATTAGGCCAGAGTAAGAATTAAGACCTTAGCTATTAGGCCAGAGTAAAAGTTAAGACCTTAACCAGTAGGCAAGAGTAAGAGTTAAGACCTTAACCATTAGGCCGGAGTACGAGTCTAAGACCTTAGCTATTAGGCCAGAGTAAGAGTTAAGACCTTAACCAGTAGGCCAGTGTAAGAGTTAAGACCTTAACCATTAGGCCAGAGTACCAGTCTAAGACCTTAGCTATTAGGCCAGAGTAAGAGTTAAGACCTTAGCTATTAGGCCAGAGTAAGAGTTAAGACCTTAACCATTAGGCCAGAGTACGAGTCTAAGACCTTAGCTATTAGGCCAGAGTAAGAGTTAAGACCTTAGCTATTAGGCCAGAGTAAGAGTTAAGACCTTAACCATTAGGCCAGAGTACGAGTCTAAGACCTTAGCTATTAGGCCAGAGTAAGAGTTAAGACCTTAGCTATTAGGCCAGAGTAAAAGTTAAGACCTTAACCAGTAGGCCAGAGTAAGAGTTAAGACCTTAACCATTAGGCCAGAGTACGAGTCTAAGACCTTAGCTATTAGGCCAGAGTAAGAGTTAAGACCTTAACCAGTAGGCCAGTGTAAGAGTTAAGACCTTAACCATTAGGCCAGAGTATGAGTCTAAGACCTTAGCTATTAGGCCAGAGTAAGAGTTAAGACCTTAACCAGTAGGCCAGTGTAAGAGTTAAGACTTAACCATTAGGCCAGAGTACGAGTCTAAGACCTTAGCTATTAGGCCAGAGTAAGAGTTAAGACCTTAGCTATTAGGCCAGAGTAAGAGTTAAGACCTTAACCATTAGGCTAGAGTACGAGTCTAAGACCTTAGCTATTAGGTCAGAGTAAGAGTTAAGACCTTAACCAGTAGGCCAGAGTAAGAGTTAAGAACTTAACCTGTAGGCCATAGTACGAGTCTAAGACCTTAGCTATTAGGCCAGAGTAAGAGTTAAGACCTTAGCTATTAGGCCAGAGTAAGAGTTAAGACCTTAACCATTAGGCCAAAGTACGAGTCTAAGACCTTAGCTATTAGGCCAGAGTAAGAGTTAAGACCTTAGCTATTAGGCCAGAGTAAAAGTTAAGACCTTAACCAGTAGGCCAGAGTGAGAGTTAAGACGTTAACCATAAGGCCAGAGTACGAGTCTAAGACCTTAGCTATTAGGCCAGAGTAAGAGTTAAGATCTTAACCAGTAGCCCAGTGTAAGAGTTAAGATCTTAACCATTAGGCCAGAATACGAGTCTAAGACCTTAGCTATTAGGCCAGAGTACGAGTCTAAGACCTTAGCTATTAGGCCAGAGTAAGAGTTAAGACCTTAGCTATTAGGCCAGAGTAAGAGTTAAGACCTTAGCTATTAGGCCAGAGTATGAGTCTAAGACCTTAGCTATTAGGCCAGAGTACGAGTCTAAGACCTTAGCTATTAGGCCAGAGTAAGAGTTAAGACCTTAGCTATTAGGCCAGAGTACGAGTCTAAGACCTTAGCTATCAGGCCATAGTACGAGTCTTACACTATAGCTATTAGGCCAGAGTAAGAGTTAAGACCTTAACCATTAGGCCAGAATACGAGTCTAAGACCTTAGCTATTAGGTCAAAGTAAGAGTTAAGACCTTAACCATTAGGCCAGAGTAAGAGTTAAGACCTTAACCATTAGGCAAGAGTACGAGTCTAAGACCTTAGCTATTAGGCCAGAGTAAGAGTTAAGACCTTAGCTATTAGGCCAGAGTAAGAGTTAAGACCTTAACCAATAGGCCAGAGTAAGAGTTAAGACCTTCACCATTAGGCCAGAGTATGAGTCTAAGACCTTAGCTATTAGGCCAGAGTAAGAGTTAAGACCTTAACCAGTAGGCCAGAGTAAGAGTTAAGACCTTAACCATTAGGCCAGAGTACCAGTCTAAGACCTTAGCTATTAGGCCAGAGTAAGAGTTAAGACCTTAGCTATTAGGCCAGAGTAAGAGTTGAGACCTTAACCATTAGGCCAGAGTACGAGTCTAAGACCTTAGCTATTAGGCCAGAGTAAGAGTTAAGACCTTAACCAGTAGGCCAGAGTAAGAGTTAAGAACTTAACCTGTAGGCCATAGTACGAGTCTAAGACCTTAGCTATTAGGCCAGAGTAAGAGTTAAGACCTTAGCTATTAGGCCAGAGTAAGAGTTAAGACCTTAACCATTAGGCCAAAGTACGAGTCTAAGACCTTAGCTGTTAGGCCAGAGTAAGTATTAAGACCTTAGCTATTAGGCCAGAGTAAAAGTTAAGACCTTAACCAGTAGGCAAGAGTAAGAGTTAAGACCTTACCCATTAGGCCGGAGTACGAGTCTAAGACCTTAGCTATTAGGCCAGAGTAAGAGTTAAGACCTTACCCAGTAGGCCAGTGTAAGAGTTAAGACCTTAACCATTAGGCCAGAGTACCAGTCTAAGACCTTAGCTATTAGGCCAGAGTAAGAGTTAAGACCTTAGCTATTAGGCCAGAGTAAGAGTTAAGACCTTAACCATTAGGCCAGAGTACGAGTCTAAGACCTTAGCTATTAGGCCAGAGTAAGAGTTAAGACCTTAGCTATTAGGCCAGAGTAAGAGTTAAGACGTTAACCATTAGGCCAGAGTACGAGTCTAAGACCTTAGCTATTAGGCCAGAGTAAGAGTTAAGACCTTAGCTATTAGGCCAGAGTAAAAGTTAAGACCTTAACCAGTAGGCCAGAGTAAGAGTTAAGACCTTAACCATTAGGCCAGAGTACGAGTCTAAGACCTTAGCTATTAGGCCAGAGTAAGAGTTAAGACCTTAACCAGTAGGCCAGTGTAAGAGTTAAGACCTTAACCATTAGGCCAGAGTATGAGTCTAAGACCTTAGCTATTAGGCCAGAGTAAGAGTTAAGACCTTAACCAGTAGGCCAGTGTAAGAGTTAAGACCTTAACCATTAGGCCAGAGTACGAGTCTAAGACCTTAGCTATTAGGCCAGAGTACGAGTCTAAGACCTTAGCTATTAGGCCAGAGTCAGAGTTAAGACCTTAGCTATTAGGCCAGAGTAAGAGTTAAGACCTTAGCTATTAGGCCAGAGTACGAGTCTAAGACCTTAGCGATTAGGCCAGAGTAAGAGTTAAGACCTTAACCAGTAGGCCAGTGTAAGAGTTAAGACCTTAAGCATTAGGCCAGAGTACGAGTCTAAGACCTTAGCTATTAGGCCAGAGTAAGAGTTAAGACCTTAGCTATTAGGCCAGAGTAAGAGTTAAGACCTTAGCTATTAGGCCAGAGTACGAGTCTAAGACCTTAGCTATTAGGCCAGAGTACGAGTCTAAGACCTTAGCTATTAGGCCAGAGTAAGAGTTAAGACCTTAGCTATTAGGCCAGAGTACGAGTCTAAGACCTTAGCTATTAGGCCAGAGTAAGAGTTAAGACCTTAACCAGTAGGCCAGTGTAAGAGTTAAGACCTTAACCATTAGGCCAGAGTACGAGTCTAAGACCTTAGCTATTAGGCCATAGTATGAGTCTAAGACCTTAGCTATTAGGCCAGAGTAAGAGTTAAGACCTTAGCTATTAGGCCAGAGTAAGAGTTAAGACCTTAGCTATTAGGCCAGAGTACGAGTCTAAGACCTTAGCTATTAGGCCAGAGTACGAGTCTAAGACCTTAGCTATTAGGCCAGAGTAAGAGTTAAGACCTTAGCTATTAGGCCAGAGTACGAGTCTAAGACCTTAGCTATTAGGCCAGAGTAAGAGTTAAGACCTTAACCAGTAGGCCAGTGTAAGAGTTAAGACCTTAACCTGTAGGCCAGAGTAAGAGTTAAGACCTTAACCTGTAGGCCATAGTAGGAGTCTTAGACCTTAGCTATTAGGCCAGAGTAAGAGTTAAGACCTTAACCATTAGGCCAGAGTACGAGTCTAACACCTTAGCTATTAGGCCAGAGTAAGAGTTAAGACCTTAACCATTAGGCCAGAGTATGAGTCTAAGACCTTAGCTATTAGGCCAGAGTAAGAGTTAATACCTTAACCAGTAGGCCAGTGTAAGAGTTAAGACCTTAACCATTAGGCCAGAGTACGAGTCTAAGACCTTAACTATTAGGCCAGAGTACGAGTCTAAGACCTTAGCTATTAGGCCAGAGTAAGAGTTAAGACCTTAACCAGTAGGCCAGTGTAAGAGTTAAGACCTTAACCATTAGGCCAGAGTACGAGTCTAAGACCTTAGCTATTAGGCCATAGTACGAGTCTAAGACCTTAGCTATTAGGCCAGAGTAAGAGTTAAGACCTTAGCTATTAGGCTAGAGTAAGAGTTAAGACCTTAGCTATTAGGCCAGAGTACGAGTCTAAGACCTTAGCTATTGGGCCAGAGTACGAGTCTAAGACCTTAGCTATTAGGCCAGAGTAAGAGTTAAGACCTTAGCTATTAGGCCAGAGTACGAGTCTAAGACCTTAGCTATTAGGCCAGAGTAAGAGTTAAGACCTTAACCAGTTTGCCAGTGTAAGAGTTAAGACCTTAACCATTAGGCCAGAGTACGAGTCTAAGACCTTAGCTATTAGGCCAGAGTACGAGTCTAAGACCTTAGCTATTAGGCCAGAGTAAGAGTTAAGACCTTAGCTATTAGGCCAGAGTAAGAGTTAAGACCTTAGCTATTAGGCCAGAGTACAAGTCTAAGACCTTAGCTATTAGGCCAGAGTAAGAGTTAAGACCTTAACCAGTAGGCCAGTGTAAGAGTTAAGACCTTAACCATTAGGCCAGAGTACGAGTGTAAGACCTTAGCTATTAGGCCATAGTACGAGTCTAAGACCTTAGCTATTAGGCCAGAGTAAGAGTTAAGACCTTAGCTATTAGGCCAGAGTACGAGTCTAAGACCTTAGCTATTAGGCCAGAGTACGAGTCTAAGACCTTAGCTATTAGGCCAGAGTAAGAGTTAAGACCTTAGCTATTAGGCCAGAGTACGAGTCTAAGACCTTAGCTATTAGGCCAGAGTAAGAGTTAAGACCTTAACCAGTAGGCCAGTGTAAGAGTTAAGACCTTAACCATTAGGCCAGAGTACGAGTCTAAGACCATAGCTATTAGGCCAGAGTACGAGTCTAAGACCTTAGCTATTAGGCCAGAGTAAGAGTTAAGACCTTAGCTATTAGGCCAGAGTACGAGTGTAAGACCTTAGCTATTAGGCCAGAATAAGAGTTAAGACCTTAGCTATTAGGCCAGAGTAAGAGTTAAGACCTTAGCTATTAGGCCAGAGTACGAGTCTAAGACCTTAGCTATCAGGCCATAGTACGAGTCTTACACCTTAGCTATTAGGCCAGAGTAAGAGTTAAGACCTTAACCAGTACGCCAGTGTAAGAGTTAAGACCTTAACCTGTAGGCCAGAGTAAGAGTTAAGACCTTAACCTGTAGGCCATAGTAGGAGTCTTAGACCTTAGCTATTAGGCCAGAGTAAGAGTTAAGACCTTAACCATTTGGCCAGAGTACGAGTTTAACACCTTAGCTATTAGGCCAGAGTAAGAGTTAAGACCTTAACCATTAGGCCAGAGTATGAGTCTAAGACCTTAGCTATTAGGCCAGAGTAAGAGTTAAGACCTTAACCAGTAGGCCAGAGTAAGAGTTAAGACCTTAACCTGTAGGCCATAGTACGAGTCTAAGACCTTAGCTATTAGGCCAGAGTAAGAGTTAAGACCTTAGCTATTAGGCCTGAGTAAGAGTGAAGACCTTAACCATTAGGCCAGAGTACGAGTCTAAGACCTTAGCTATTAGGCCAGAGTAAGAGTTAAGACCTTAGCTATTAGGCCAGAGTAAGAGTTAAGACCTTAACCAGTTGGCCAGAGTAAGAGTTAAGCCCTTCACCATTAGGCCGGAGTATGAGTCTAAGACCTTAGCTATTAGGCCAGAGTAAGAGTTAAGACCTTAACCAGTAGGCCAGTGTAAGAGTTAAGACCTTAATCATTAGGCCAGAGTATGAGTCTAAGACCTTAGCTATTAGGCCAGAGTAAGAGTTAAGACCTTAACCAGTAGGCCAGAGTAAGAGTTAAGACCTTAACCATTAGGCCAGAGTACCAGTCTAAGACCTTAGCTATTAGGCCAGAGTAAGAGTTAAGACCTTAGCTATTAGGCCAGAGTAAGAGTTAAGACCTTATCCATTAGGCCAGAGTACGAGTCTAAGACCTTAGCTATTAGGCCAGAGTAAGAGTTAAGTCCTTAGCTATTAGGCCAGAGTAAGAGTTAAGACCTTAACCATTAGGCCAGAGTACGAGTCTAAGACCTTAGCTATTAGGCCAGAGTAAGAGTTAAGACCTTAGCTATTAGGCCCGAGTAAAAGTTAAGACCTTAACCAGTAGGCCAGAGTAAGAGTTAAGACCTTAACCATTAGGCCAGAGTACGAGTCTAAGACCTTAGCTATTAGGCCAGAGTAAGAGTTAAGACCTTAACCAGTAGGCCAGTGTAAGAGTTAAGACCTTAACCATTAGGCCAGAGTACGAGTCTAAGACCTTAGCTATTAGGCCAGAGTAAGAGTTAAGACCTTAACCAGTAGGCCAGTGTAAGAGTTAAGACCTTAACCATTAGGCCAGAGTACGAGTCTAAGACCTTAGCTATTAGGCCATAGTATGAGTCTAAGACCTTAGCTATTAGGCCAGAGTAAGAGTTAAGACCTTAGCTATTAGGCCAGAGTACGAGTCTAAGACCTTAGCTATTAGGCCAGAGTACGAGTCTAAGACCTTAGCTATTAGGCCAGAGTAAGAGTTAAGACCTTAGCTATTAGGCCAGAGTACGAGTCTAAGACCTTAGCTATTAGGCCAGAGTAAGAGTTAAGACCTTAACCAGTAGGCCAGTGTAAGAGTTAAGACGTTAACCATTAGGCCAGAGTACGAGTCTAAGACCTTAGCTATTAGGCCAGAGTACGAGTCTAAGACCTTAGCTATTAGGCCAGAGTAAGAGTTAAGACCTTAGCTATTAGGCCAGAGTACGAGTGTAAGACCTTAGCTATTAGGCCAGAGTACGAGTCTAAGACCTTAGCTATTAGGCCAGAATAAGAGTTAAGACCTTAGCTATTAGGCCAGAGTAAGAGTTAAGACCTTAGCTATTAGGCCAGAGTACGAGTCTAAGACCTTAGCGATCAGGCCATAGTACGAGTCTTACACCTTAGCTATTAGGCCAGAGTAAGAGTTAAGACCTTAACCAGTATGCCAGTGTAAGAGTTAAGACCTTAACCTGTAGGCCAGAGTAAGAGTTAAGACCTTAACCTGTAGGCCATAGTAGGAGTCTTAGACCTTAGCTATTAGGCCAGAGTAAGAGTTAAGACCTTAACCATTAGGCCAGAGTACGAGTCTAACACCTTAGCTATTAGGCCAGAGTAAGAGTTAAGACCTTAACCATTAGGCCAGAGTATGAGTCTAAGACCTTAGCTATTAGGCCAGAGTAAGAGTTAAGACCTTAACCAGTAGGCCAGAGTAAGAGTTAAGACCTTAACCTGTAGGCCATAGTACGAGTCTAAGACCTTAGCTATTAGGCCAGAGTAAGAGTTAAGACCTTAGCTATTAGGCTTGAGTAAGAGTTAAGACCTTAACCATTAGGCCAGAGTACGAGTCTAAGACCTTAGCTATTAGGCCAGAGTAAGAGTTAAGACCTTAACCATTAGGACAGAGTAAGAGTTAAGACCTTAACCATTAGGCCAGAGTACGAGTCTAAGACCTTAGCTATTAGGCCAGAGTAAGAGTTAAGACCTTAGCTATTAGGCCAGAGTAAGAGTTAAGACCTTAACCAGTTGGCCAGAGTAAGAGTTAAGCCCTTCACCATTAGGCCGGAGTATGAGTCTAAGACCTTAGCTATTAGGCCAGAGTAAGAGTTAAGACCTTAACCAGTAGGCCAGTGTAAGAGTTAAGACCTTAACCATTAGGCCAGAGTACGAGTCTAAGACCTTAGCTATTAGGCCAGAGTAAGAGTTAAGACCTTAACCAGTAGGCCAGAGTAAGAGTTAAGACCTTAACCATTAGGCCAGAGTACCAGTCTAAGACCTTAGCTATTAGGCCAGAGTAAGAGTTAAGACCTTAGCTATTAGGCCAGAGTAAGAGTTAAGACCTTAACCATTAGGCCAGCGTACGAGTCTAAGACCTTAGCTATTAGGCCAGAGTAAGAGTTAAGACCTTAGCTATTAGGCCAGAGTAAGAGTTAAGACCTTAACCATTAGGCCAGAGTACGAGTCTAAGACCTTAGCTATTAGGCCAGAGTAAGAGTTAAGACCTTAGCTATTAGGCCAGAGTAAAAGTTAAGACCTTAACCAGTAGGCCAGAGTAAGAGTTAAGACCTTAACCATTAGGCCAGAGTACGAGTCTAAGACCTTAGCTATTAGGCCAGAGTAAGAGTTAAGACCTTAACCAGTAGGCCAGTGTAAGAGTTAAGACCTTAAACATTAGGCCAGAGTACGAGTCTAAGACCTTAGCTATTAGGCCAGAGTAAGAGTTAAGACCTTAACCAGTAGGCCAGTGTAAGAGTTAAGACCTTAACCATTAGGCCAGAGTACGAGTCTAAGACCTTAGCTATTAGGCCAGAGTACGAGTCTAAGACCTTAGCTATTAGGCCAGAGTAAGAGTTAAGACCTTAGCTATTAGGCCAGAGTAAGAGTTAAGACCTTAGCTATTAGGCCAGAGTACGAGTCTAAGACCTTAGCTATTAGGCCAGAGTAAGAGTTAAGACCTTAACCAGTATGCCAGTGTAAGAGTTAAGACCTTAACCATTAGGCCAGAGTACGAGTCTAAGACCTTAGCTATTAGGCCATAGTACGAGTCTAAGACCTTAGTTATTAGGCCAGAGTAAGAGTTAAGACCTTAGCTATTAGGCCAGAGTAAGAGTTAAGACCTTAGCTATTAGGCCAGAGTACGAGTCTAAGACCTTAGCTATTAGGCCAGAGTACGAGTCTAAGACCTGAGCTATTAGGCCAGAGTAAGAGTTAAGACCTTAGCTATTAGGCCAGAGTAAGAGTTAAGACCTTAGCTATTAGGCCAGAGTACGAGTCTAAGACCTTAGCTATTAGGCCAGAGTAAGAGTTAAGACCTTAACCAGTAGGCCAGTGTAAGAGTTAAGACCTTAACCATTAGGCCAGAGTACGAGTCTAAGACCTTAGCTATTAGGCCAGAGTACGAGTCTAAGACCTTAGCTATTAGGCCAGAGTAAGAGTTAAGACCTTAGCTATTAGGCCAGAGTACGAGTGTAAGACCTTAGCTATTAGGCCAGAGTACGAGTCTAAGACCTTAGCTATTAGGCCAGAATAAGAGTTAAGACCTTAGCTATTAGGCCAGAGTACGAGTCTAAGACCTTAGCTATCAGGCCATAGTACGAGTCTTACACCTTAGCTATTAGGCCAGAGTAAGAGTTAAGACCTTAACCAGTACGCCAGTGTAAGAGTTAAGACCTTAACCTGTAGGCCAGAGTAAGAGTTAAGACCTTAAACTGTAGGCCATAGTAGGAGTCTTAGACCTTAGCTATTAGGCCAGAGTAAGAGTTAAGACCTTGGCTATTAGGCCAGAGTAAGAGTTAAGACCTTAACCAGTTGGCCAGAGTAAGAGTTAAGCCCTTCACCATTAGGCCGGAGTATGAGTCTAAGACCTTAGCTATTAGGCCAGAGTAAGAGTTAAGACCTTAACCAGTAGGCCAGTGTAAGAGTTAAGACCTTAACCATTAGGCCAGAGTACGAGTCTAAGACCTTAGCTATTAGGCCAGAGTAAGAGTTAAGACCTTAACCAGTAGGCCAGAGTAAGAGTTAAGACCTTAACCATTAGGCCAGAGTACCAGTCTAAGACCTTAGCTATTAGGCCAGAGTAAGAGTTAAGACCTTAGCTATTAGGCCAGAGAAAGAGTTAAGACCTTAACCATTAGGCCAGAGTACGAGTCTAAGACCTTAGCTATTAGGCCAGAGTAAGAGTTAAGACCTTAGCTATTAGGCCAGAGTAAGAGTTAAGACCTTAACCATTAGGCCAGAGTACGAGTCTAAGACCTTAGCTATTAGGCCAGAGTAAGAGTTAAGACCTTAGCTATTAGGCCAGAGTAAAAGTTAAGACCTTAACCAGTAGGCCAGAGTAAGAGTTAAGACCTTAACCATTAGGCCAGAGTACGAGTCTAAGACCTTAGCTATTTGGCCAGAGTAAGAGTTAAGACCTTAACCAGTAGGCTAGTGTAAGAGTTAAGACCTTAACCATTAGGCCAGAGTACGAGTCTAAGACCTTAGCTATTAGGCCAGAGTAAGAGTTAAGACCTTAACCAGTAGGCCAGTGTAAGAGTTAAGACCTTAACCATTAGGCCAGAGTACGAATCTAAGACCTTAGCTATTAGGCCAGAGTACGAGTCTAAGACCTTAGCTATTAGGCCAGAGTAAGAGTTAAGACCTTAGCTATTAGGCCAGAGAAAGAGTTAAGACCTTAGCTATTAGGCAAGAGTGCGAGTCTAAGACCTTAGCTATTAGGCCAGAGTAAGAGTTAAGACCTTAACCAGTAGGCCAGTGTAAGAGTTAAGACCTTAACCATTAGGCCAGAGTACGAGTCTAAGACCTTAGCTATTAGGCCATAGTACGAGTCTAAGACCTTAGCTATTAGGCCAGAGTAAGAGTTAAGACCTTAGCTATTAGGCCAGAGTAAGAGTTAAGACCTTAGCTATTAGGCGAGAGTACGAGTCTAAGACCTTAGCTATTAGGCCAGAGTACGAGTCTAAGACCTTAGCTATTAGGCCAGAGTGAGAGTTAAGACCTTAGCTATTAGGCCAGAGTAAGAGTTAAGACCTTAGCTATTAGGCCAGAGTACGAGTCTAAGACCTTAGCTATTAGGCCAGAGTAAGAGTTAAGACCTTAACCAGTAGGCCAGTGTAAGAGTTAAGACCTTAACCATTAGGCCAGAGTACGAGTCTAAGACCTTAGCTATTAGGCCAGAGTACGAGTCTAAGACCTTAGCTATTAGGCCAGAGTAAGAGTTAAGACCTTAGCTATTAGGCCAGAGTACGAGTGTAAGACCTTAGCTATTAGGCCAGAGTACGAGTCTAAGACCTTAGCTATTAGGCCAGAATAAGAGTTAAGACCTTAGCTATTAGGCCAGAGTAAGAGTTAAGACCTTAGCTATTAGGCCAGAGTACGAGTCTAAGACCTTAGCTATCAGGCCATAGTACGAGTCTTACACCTTAGCTATTAGGCCAGAGTAAGAGTTAAGACCTTAACCAGTACGCCAGTGTAAGAGTTAAGACCTTAACCTGTAGGCCAGAGTAAGAGTTAAGACCTTAAACTGTAGGCCATAGTAGGAGTCTTAGACCTTAGCTATTAGGCCAGAGTAAGAGTTAAGACCTTAGCTATTAGGCCAGAGTAAGAGTTAAGACCTTAACCATTAGGCCAGAGTACGAGTCTAAGACCTTAGCTATTAGGCCAGAGTAAGAGTTAAGACCTTAGCTATTAGGCCAGAGTAAAAGTTAAGACCTTAACCAGTAGGCCAGAGTAAGAGTTAGGACCTTAACCATTAGGCCAGAGTACGAGTCTAAGACCTTAGCTATTAGGCCAGAGTAAGAGTTAAGACCTTAACCAGTAGGCCAGTGTAAGAGTTAAGACCTTAACCATTAGGCCAGAGTACGAGTCTAAGACCTTAGCTATTAGGCCAGAGTAAGAGTTAAGACCTTAACCAGTAGGCGAGTGTAAGAGTTAAGACCTTAACCATTAGGCCAGAGTACGAGTCTAAGACCTTAGCTATTAGGCCAGAGTACGAGTCTAAGACCTTAGCTATTAGGCCAGAGTAAGAGTTAAGACCTTAGCTATTAGGCCAGAGTAAGAGTTAAGACCTTAGCTATTAGGCCAGAGTACGAGTCTAAGACCTTAGCTATTAGGCCAGAGTAAGAGTTAAGACCTTAACCAGTAGGCCAGTGTAAGAGTTAAGACCTTAACCATTAGGCCAGAGTACGAGTCTAAGACCTTAGCTATTAGGCCATAGTACGAGTCTAAGACCTTAGCTATTAGGCCAGAGTAAGAGTTAAGACCTTAGCTATTAGGCCAGAGTAAGAGTTAAGACCTTAGCTATTAGGCCAGAGTACGAGTCTAAGACCTTAGCTATTAGGCCAGAGTACGAGTCTAAGACCTGAGCTATTAGGCCAGAGTAAGAGTTAAGACCTTAGCTATTAGGCCAGAGTAAGAGTTAAGACCTTAGCTATTAGGCCAGAGTACGAGTCTAAGACCTTAGCTATTAGGCCAGTGTAAGAGTTAAGACCTTAACCAGTAGGCCAGTGTAAGAGTTAAGACCTTAACCATTAGGCCAGAGTACGAGTCTAAGACCTTAGCTATTAGGCCAGAGTACGAGTCTAAGACCTTAGCTATTAGGCCAGAGTAAGAGTTAAGACCTTAGCTATTAGGCCAGAGTACGAGTGTAAGACCTTAGCTATTAGGCCAGAGTACGAGTCTAAGACCTTAGCTATTAGGCCAGAATAAGAGTTAAGACCTTAGCTATTAGGCCAGAGTAAGAGTTAAGACCTTAGCTATTAGGCCAGAGTACGAGTCTAAGACCTTAGCTATCAGGCCATAGTACGAGTCTTACACCTTAGCTATTAGGCCAGAGTAAGAGTTAAGACCTTAACCAAAACGCCAGTGTAAGAGTTAAGACCTTAACCTGTAGGCCAGAGTAAGAGTTAAGACCTTAAACTGTAGGCCATAGTAGGAGTCTTAGACCTTAGCTATTAGGCCAGAGTAAGAGTTAAGACCTTGGCTATTAGGCCAGAGTAAGAGTTAAGACCTTAACCAGTTGGCCAGAGTAAGAGTTAAGCCCTTCACCATTAGGCCGGAGTATGAGTCTAAGACCTTAGCTATTAGGCCAGAGTAAGAGTTAAGACCTTAACCAGTAGGCCAGTGTAAGAGTTAAGACCTTAACCATTAGGCCAGAGTACGAGTCTAAGACCTTAGCTATTAGGCCAGAGTAAGAGTTAAGACCTTAACCAGTAGGCCAGAGTAAGAGTTAAGACCTTAACCATTAGGCCAGAGTAACAGTGTAAGACCTTAGCTATTAGGCCAGAGTAAGAGTTAAGACCTTAGCTATTAGGCCAGAGTAAGAGTTAAGACCTTAACCATTAGGCCAGAGTACGAGTCTAAGACCTTAGCTATTAGGCCAGAGTAAGAGTTAAGACCTTAGCTATTAGGCCAGAGTAAGAGTTAAGACCTTAACCATTAGGCCAGAGTACGAGTCTAAGACCTTAGCTATTAGGCCAGAGTAAGAGTTAAGACCTTAGCTATTAGGCCAGAGTAAAAGTTAAGACCTTAACCAGTAGGCCAGAGTAAGAGTTAAGACCTTAACCATTAGGCCAGAGTACGAGTCTAAGACCTTAGCTATTTGGCCAGAGTAAGAGTTAAGACCTTAACCAGTAGGCCAGTGTAAGAGTTAAGACCTTAACCATTAGGCCAGAGTACGAGTCTAAGACCTTAGCTATTAGGCCAGAGTAAGAGTTAAGACCTTAACCAGTAGGCCAGTGTAAGAGTTAAGACCTTAACCATTAGGCCAGAGTACGAGTCTAAGACCTTAGCTATTAGGCCAGAGTAAGAGTTAAGACCTTAGCTATTAGGCAAGAGTACGAGTCTAAGACCTTAGCTATTAGGCCAGAGTAAGAGTTAAGACCTTAACCAGTAGGCCAGTGTAAGAGTTAAGACCTTAACCATTAGGCCAGAGTACGAGTCTAAGACCTTAGCTATTAGGCCATAGTACGAGTCTAAGACCTTAGCTATTAGGCCAGAGTAAGAGTTAAGACCTTAGCTATTAGGCCAGAGTAAGAGTTAAGACCTTAGCTATTAGGCCAGAGTACGAGTCTAAGACCTTAGCTATTAGGCCAGAGTACGAGTCTAAGACCTTAGCTATTAGGCCAGAGTAAGAGTTAAGACCTTAGCTATTAGGCCAGAGTAAGAGTTAAGACCTTAGCTATTAGGCCAGAGTACGAGTCTAAGACCTTAGCTATTAGGCCAGAGTAAGAGTTAAGACCTTAACCAGTAGGCCAGTGTAAGAGTTAAGACCTTAACCATTAGGCCAGAGTACGAGTCTAAGACCTTAGCTATTAGGCCAGAGTACGAGTCTAAGACCTTAGCTATTAGGCCAGAGTAAGAGTTAAGACCTTAGCTATTAGGCCAGAGTACGAGTGTAAGACCTTAGCTATTAGGCCAGAGTACGAGTCTAAGACCTTAGCTATTAGGCCAGAATAAGAGTTAAGACCTTAGCTATTAGGCCAGAGTAAGAGTTAAGACCTTAGCTATTAGGCCAGAGTACGAGTCTAAGACCTTAGCTATCAGGCCATAGTACGAGTCTTACACCTTAGCTATTAGGCCAGAGTAAGAGTTAAGACCTTAACCAGTACGCCAGTGTAAGAGTTAAGACCTTAACCTGTAGGCCAGAGTAAGAGTTAAGACCTTAAACTGTAGGCCATAGTAGGAGTCTTAGACCTTAGCTATTAGGCCAGAGTAAGAGTTAAGACCTTAGCTATTAGGCCAGAGTAAGAGTTAAGACCTTAACCAGTTGGCCAGAGTAAGAGTTAAGCCCTTCACCATTAGGCCGGAGTATGAGTCTAAGACCTTAGCTATTAGGCCAGAGTAAGAGTTAAGACCTTAACCAGTAGGCCAGTGTAAGAGTTAAGACCTTAACCATTAGGCCAGAGTACGAGTCTAAGACCTTAGCTATTAGGCCAGAGTAAGAGTTAAGACCTTAACCAGTAGGCCAGAGTAAGAGTTAAGACCTTAACCATTAGGCCATAGTACCAGTCTAAGACCTTAGCTATTAGGCCAGAGTAAGAGTTAAGACCTTAGCTATTAGGCCAGAGTAAGAGTTAAGACCTTAACCATTAGGCCAGAGTACAAGTCTAAGACCTTAGCTATTAGGCCAGAGTAAGAGTTAAGACCTTAGCTATTAGGCCAGAGTAAGAGTTAAGACCTTAACAATTAGGCCAGAGTACGAGTCTAAGACCTTAGCTATTAGGCCAGAGTAAGAGTTAAGACCTTAGCTATTAGGCCAGAGTAAAAGTTAAGACCTTAACCAGTAGGCCAGAGTAAGAGTTAAGACCTTAACCATTAGGCCAGAGTACGAGTCTAAGACCTTAGCTATTAGGCCAGAGTAAGAGTTAAGACCTTAACCAGTAGGCCAGTGTAAGAGTTAAGACCTTAACCATTAGGCCAGAGTACGAGTCTAAGACCTTAGCTATTAGGCCAGAGTAAGAGTTAAGACCTTAACCAGTAGGCCAGTGTAAGAGTTAAGACCTTAACCATTAGGCCAGAGTACGAGTCTAAGACCTTAGCTATTAGGCCATAGTACGAGTCTAAGACCTTAGCTATTAGGCCAGAGTAAGAGTTAAGACCTTAGCTATTAGGCCAGAGTAAGAGTTAAGACCTTAGCTATTAGGCCAGAGTACGAGTCTAAGACCTTAGCTATTAGGCCAGAGTACGAGTCTAAGACCTTAGCTATTAGGCCAGAGTAAGAGTTAAGACCTTAGCTATTAGGCCAGAGTACGAGTCTAAGACCTTAGCTATTAGGCCAGAGTAAGAGTTAAGACCTTAACCAGTAGGCCAGTGTAAGAGTTAAGACCTTAACCATTAGGCCAGAGTACGAGTCTAAGACCTTAGCTATTAGGCCAGAGTACGAGTCTAAGACCTTAGCTATTAGGCCAGAGTAAGAGTTAAGACCTTAGCTATTAGGCCAGAGTACGAGTGTAAGACCTTAGCTATTAGGCCAGAGTACGAGTGTAAGACCTTAGCTATTAGGCCAGAGTACGAGTCTAAGACCTTAGCTATTAGGCCAGAATAAGAGTTAAGACCTTAGCTATTAGGCCAGAGTAAGAGTTAAGACCTTAGCTATTAGGCCAGAGTACGAGTCTAAGACCTTAGCTATCAGGCCATAGTACGAGTCTTACACCTTAGCTATTAGGCCAGAGTAAGAGTGAAGACCTTAACCAGTACGCCAGTGTAAGAGTTAAGACCTTAACCTGTAGGTCAGAGTAAGAGTTAAGACCTTAACCTGTAGGCCATAGTAGGAGTCTTAGACCTTAGCTATTAGGCCAGAGTAAGAGTTAAGACCTTAACCATTAGGCCAGAGTACGAGTCTAACACCTTAGCTATTAGGCCAGAGTAAGAGTTAAGACCTTAACCAGTACGCCAGTGTAAGAGTTAAGACCTTAACCTGTAGGCCAGAGTAAGAGTTAAGACCTTAAACTGTAGGCCATAGTAGGAGTCTTAGACCTTAGCTATTAGGCCAGAGTAAGAGTTAAGACCTTAGCTATTAGGCCAGAGTAAGAGTTAAGACCTTAACCAGTTGGCCAGAGTAAGAGTTAAGCCCTTCACCATTAGGCCGGAGTATGAGTCTAAGACCTTAGCTATTAGGCCAGAGTAAGAGTTAAGACCTTAACCAGTAGGCCAGTGTAAGAGTTAAGACCTTAACCATTAGGCCAGAGTACGAGTCTAAGACCTTAGCTATTAGGCCAGAGTAAGAGTTAAGACCTTAACCAGTAGGCCAGAGTAAGAGTTAAGACCTTAACCATTAGGCCAGAGTACCAGTCTAAGACCTTAGCTATTAGGCCAGAGTAAGAGTTAAGACCTTAGCTATTAGGCCAGAGTAAGAGTTAAGACCTTAACCATTAGGCCAGAGTACGAGTCTAAGACCTTAGCTATTAGGCCAGAGTAAGAGTTAAGACCTTAGCTATTAGGCCAGAGTAAGAGTTAAGACCTTAACCATTAGGCCAGAGTACGAGTCTAAGACCTTAGCTATTAGGCCAGAGTAAGAGTTAAGACCTTAGCTATTAGGCCAGAGTAAAAGTTAAGACCTTAACCAGTAGGCCAGAGTAAGAGTTAAGACCTTAACCATTAGGCCAGAGTACGAGTCTAAGACCTTAGCTATTAGGCCAGAGTAAGAGTTAAGACCTTAACCAGTAGGCCAGTGTAAGAGTTAAGACCTTAACCATTAGGCCAGATTACGAGTCTAAGACCTTAGCTATTAGGCCAGAGTAAGAGTTAAGACCTTAACCAGTAGGCCAGTGTAAGAGTTAAGACCTTAACCATTAGGCCAGAGTACGAGTCTAAGACCTTAGCTATTAGGCCATAGTACGAGTCTAAGACCTTAGCTATTAGGCCAGAGTAAGAGTTAAGACCTTAGCTATTAGGCCAGAGTAAGAGTTAAGACCTTAGCTATTAGGCCAGAGTACGAGTCTAAGACCTTAGCTATTAGGCCAGAGTACGAGTCTAAGACCTTAGCTATTAGGCCAGAGTAAGAGTTAAGACCTTAGCTATTAGGCCAGAGTACGAGTCTAAGACCTTAGCTATTAGGCCAGAGTAAGAGTTAAGACCTTAGCTATTAGGCCAGAGTACGATTGTAAGACCTTAGCTATTAGGCCAGAGTACGAGTGTAAGACCTTAGCTATTAGGCCAGAGTACGAGTCTAAGACCTTAGCAATTAGGCCAGAATAAGAGTTAAGACCTTAGCTATTAGGCCAGAGTAAGAGTTAAGACCTTAGCTATTAGGCCAGAGTACGAGTCTAAGACCTTAGCTATCAGGCCATAGTACGAGTCTTACACCTTAGCTATTAGGCCAGAGTAAGAGTGAAGACCTTAACCAGTACGCCAGTGTAAGAGTTAAGACCTTAACCTGTAGGCCAGAGTAAAAGTTAAGACCTTAACCTGTAGGCCATAGTAGGAGTCTTAGACCTTAGCTATTAGGCCAGAGTAAGAGTTAAGACCTTAACCATTAGGCCAGAGTACGAGTCTAACACCTTAGCTATTAGGCCAGAGTAAGAGTTAAGACCTTAACCATTAGGCCAGAGTATGAGTCTAAGACCTTAGCTATTAGGCCAGAGTAAGAGTTAAGACCTTAAACAGTAGGCCAGAGTAAGAGTTAAGACCTTAACCTGTAGGCCATAGTACGAGTCTAAGACCTTAGCTATTAGGCCAGAGTAAGAGTTAAGACCTTAGCTATTAGGCCTGAGTAAGAGTTAAGACCTTAACCATTAGGCCAGAGTACGAGTCTAAGACCTTAGCTATTAGGCCAGAGTAAGAGTTAAGACCTTAACCATTAGGACAGAGTAAGAGTTAAGACCTTAACCATTAGGCCATAGTACGAGTCTAAGACCTTAGCTATTAGGCCAGAGTAAGCGTTAAGACCTTAGCTATTAGGCCAGAGTAAGAGTTAAGACCTTAACCAGTTGGCCAGAGTAAGAGTTAAGCCCTTCACCATTAGGCCGGAGTATGAGTCTAAGACTTTAGCTATTAGGCCAGAGTAAGAGTTAAGACCTTAACCAGTAGGCCAGTGTAAGAGTTAAGACCTTAACCATTAGGCCAGAGTACGAGTCTAAGACCTTAGCTATTAGGCCAGAGTAAGAGTTAAGACCTTAACTAGTAGGCCAGAGTAAGAGTTAAGACCTTAACCATTAGGCCAGAGTACCAGTCTAAGACCTTAGCTATTAGGCCAGAGGAAGAGTTAAGACCTTAGCTATTAGGCCAGAGTAAGAGTTAAGACCTTAGCTATTAGGCCAGAGTAAGAGTTAAGACCTTAGCTATTAGGCCAGAGTACGAGTCTAAGACCTTAGCTATTAGGCCAGAGTAAGAGTTAAGACCTTAACCAGTAGGCCAGTGTAAGAGTTAAGACCTTAACCATTAGGCCAGAGTACGAGTCTAAGACCTTAGCTATTAGGCCAGAGTACGAGTCTAAGACCTTAGCTATTAGGCCAGAGTAAGAGTTAAGACCTTAGCTATTAGGCCAGAGTACGAGTGTAAGACCTTAGCTATTAGGCCAGAGTACGAGTCTAAGACCTTAGCTATTAGGCCAGAATAAGAGTTAAGACCTTAGCTATTAGGCCAGAGTAAGAGTTAATACCTTAGCTATTAGGCCAGAGTACGAGTCTAAGACCTTAGCTATCAGGCCATAGTACGAGTCTTACACCTTAGCTATTAGGCCAGAGTAAGAGTTAAGACCTTAACCAGTACGCCAGTGTAAGAGTTAAGACCTTAACCTGTAGGCCAGAGTAAGAGTTAAGACCTTAAACTGTAGGCCATAGTAGGAGTCTTAGACCTTAGCTATTAGGCCAGAGTAAGAGTTAAGACCTTGGCTATTAGGCCAGAGTAAGAGTTAAGACCTTAACCAGTTGGCCAGAGTAAGAGTTAAGCCCTTCACCATTAGGCCGGAGTATGAGTCTAAGACCTTAGCTATTAGGCCAGAGTAAGAGTTAAGACCTTAACCAGTAGGCCAGTGTAAGAGTTAAGACCTTAACCATTAGGCCAGAGTACGAGTCTAAGACCTTAGCTATTAGGCCAGAGTAAGAGTTAAGACCTTAACCAGTAGGCCAGAGTAAGAGTTAAGACCTTAACCATTAGGCCAGAGTACCAGTCTAAGACCTTAGCTATTAGGCCATACTAAGAGTTAAGACATTAGCTATTAGGCCAGAGTAAGAGTTAAGACCTTAACCATTAGGCCAGAGTACGAGTCTAAGACCTTAGCTATTAGGCCAGAGTAAGAGTTAAGACCTTAGCTATTAGGCCAGAGTAAGAGTTAAGACCTTAACCATTAGGCCAGAGTACGAGTCTAAGACCTTAGCTATTAGGCCAGAGTAAGAGTTAAGACCTTAGCTATTAGGCCAGAGTAAAAGTTAAGACCTTAACCAGTAGGCCAGAGTAAGAGTTAAGACCTTAACCATTAGGCCAGAGTACGAGTCTAAGACCTTAGCTATTTGGCCAGAGTAAGAGTTAAGACCTTAACCAGTAGGCCAGTGTAAGAGTTAAGACCTTAACCATTAGGCCAGAGTACGAGTCTAAGACCTTAGCTATTAGGCCAGAGTAAGAGTTAAGACCTTAACCAGTAGGCCAGTGTAAGAGTTAAGACCTTAACCATTAGGCCAGAGTACGAGTCTAAGACCTTAGCTATTAGGCCAGAGTACGAGTCTAAGACCTTAGCTATTAGGCCAGAGTAAGAGTTAAGACTTTAGCTATTAGGCCAGAGTAAGAGTTAAGACCTTAGCTATTAGGCAAGAATACGAGTCTAAGACCTTAGCTATTAGGCCAGAGTAAGAGTTAAGACCTTAACCAGTAGGCCAGTGTAAGAGTTAAGACCTTAACCATTAGGCCAGAGTACGAGTCTAAGACCTTAGCTATTAGGCCATAGTACGAGTCTAAGACCTTAGCTATTAGGCCAGAGTAAGAGTTAAGACCTTAGCTATTAGGCCAGAGTAAGAGTTAAGACCTTAGCTATTAGGCCAGAGTACGAGTCTAAGACCTTAGCTATTAGGCCAGAGTACGAGTCTAAGACCTGAGCTATTAGGCCAGAGTAAGAGTTAAGACCTTAGCTATTAGGCCAGAGTAAGAGTTAAGACCTTAGCTATTAGGCCAGAGTACGAGTCTAAGACCTTAGCTATTAGGCCAGAGTAAGAGTTAAGACCTTAACCAGTAGGCCAGTGTAAGAGTTAAGACCTTAACCATTAGGCCAGAGTACGAGTCTAAGACCTTAGCTATTAGGCCAGAGTACGAGTCTAAGACCTTAGCTATTAGGCCAGAGTAAGAGTTAAGACCTTAGCTATTAGGCCAGAGTACGAGTGTAAGACCTTAGCTATTAGGCCAGAGTACGAGTCTAAGACCTTAGCTATTAGGCCAGAATAAGAGTTAAGACCTTAGCTATTAGGCCAGAGTAAGAGTTAAGACCTTAGCTATTAGGCCAGAGTACGAGTCTAAGACCTTAGCTATCAGGCCATAGTACGAGTCTTACACCTTAGCTATTAGGCCAGAGTAAGAGTTAAGACCTTAACCAGTACGCCAGTGTAAGAGTTAAGACCTTAACCTGTAGGCCAGAGTAAGAGTTAAGACCTTAAACTGTAGGCCATAGTAGGAGTCTTAGACCTTAGCTATTAGGCCAGAGTAAGAGTTAAGACCTTGGCTATTAGGCCAGAGTAAGAGTTAAGACCTTAACCAGTTGGCCAGAGTAAGAGTTAAGCCCTTCACCATTAGGCCGGAGTATGAGTCTAAGACCTTAGCTATTAGGCCAGAGTAAGAGTTAAGACCTTAACCAGTAGGCCAGTGTAAGAGTTAAGACCTTAACCATTAGGCCAGAGTACGAGTCTAAGACCTTAGCTATTAGGCCAGAGTAAGAGTTAAGACCTTAACCAGTAGGCCAGAGTAAGAGTTAAGACCTTAACCATTAGGCCAGAGTACCAGTCTAAGACCTTAGCTATTAGGCCAGGGTAAGAGTTAAGACCTTAGCTATTAGGCCAGAGAAAGAGTTAAGACCTTAACCATTAGGCCAGAGTACGAGTCTAAGACCTTAGCTATTAGGCCAGAGTAAGAGTTAAGACCTTAGCTATTAGGCCAGAGTAAGAGTTAAGACCTTAACCATTAGGCCAGAGTACGAGTCTAAGACCTTAGCTATTAGGCCAGAGTAAGAGTTAAGACCTTAGCTATTAGGCCAGAGTAAAAGTTAAGACCTTAACCAGTAGGCCAGAGTAAGAGTTAAGACCTTAACCATTAGGCCAGAGTACGAGTCTAAGACCTTAGCTATTTGGCCAGAGTAAGAGTTAAGACCTTAACCAGTAGGCTAGTGTAAGAGTTAAGACCTTAACCATTAGGCCAGAGTACGAGTCTAAGACCTTAGCTATTAGGCCAGAGTAAGAGTTAAGACCTTAACCAGTAGGCCAGTGTAAGAGTTAAGACCTTAACCATTAGGCCAGAGTACGAATCTAAGACCTTAGCTATTAGGCCAGAGTACGAGTCTAAGACCTTAGCTATTAGGCCAGAGTAAGAGTTAAGACCTTAGCTATTAGGCCAGAGAAAGAGTTAAGACCTTAGCTATTAGGCAAGAGTGCGAGTCTAAGACCTTAGCTATTAGGCCAGAGTAAGAGTTAAGACCTTAACCAGTAGGCCAGTGTAAGAGTTAAGACCTTAACCATTAGGCCAGAGTACGAGTCTAAGACCTTAGCTATTAGGCCATAGTACGAGTCTAAGACCTTAGCTATTAGGCCAGAGTATGAGTTAAGACCTTAGCTATTAGGCCAGAGTAAGAGTTAAGACCTTAGCTATTAGGCGAGAGTACGAGTCTAAGACCTTAGCTATTAGGCCAGAGTACGAGTCTAAGACCTTAGCTATTAGGCCAGAGTAAGAGTTAAGACCTTAGCTATTAGGCCAGAGTAAGAGTTAAGACCTTAGCTATTAGGCCAGAGTACGAGTCTAAGACCTTAGCTATTAGGCCAGAGTAAGAGTTAAGACCTTAACCAGTAGGCCAGTGTAAGAGTTAAGACCTTAACCATTAGGCCAGAGTACGAGTCTAAGACCTTAGCTATTAGGCCAGAGTACGAGTCTAAGACCTTAGCTATTAGGCCAGAGTAAGAGTTAAGACCTTAGCTATTAGGCCAGAGTACGAGTGTAAGACCTTAGCTATTAGGCCAGAGTACGAGTCTAAGACCTTAGCTATTAGGCCAGAGTAAGAGTTAAGACCTTAGCTATTAGGCCAGAGTAAGAGTTAAGACCTTAACCAGTTGGCCAGAGTAAGAGTTAAGCCCTTCACCATTAGGCCGGAGTATGAGTCTAAGACCTTAGCTATTAGGCCAGAGTAAGAGTTAAGACCTTAACCAGTAGGCCAGTGTAAGAGTTAAGACCTTAACCATTAGGCCAGAGTACGAGTCTAAGACCTTAGCTATTAGGCCAGAGTAAGAGTTAAGACCTTAACCAGTAGGCCAGAGTAAGAGTTAAGACCTTAACCATTAGGCCATAGTACCAGTCTAAGACCTTAGCTATTAGGCCAGAGTAAGAGTTAAGACCTTAGCTATTAGGCCAGAGTAAGAGTTAAGACCTTAACCATTAGGCCAGAGTACAAGTCTAAGACCTTAGCTATTAGGCCAGAGTAAGAGTTAAGACCTTAGCTATTAGGCCAGAGTAAGAGTTAAGACCTTAACCATTAGGCCAGAGTACGAGTCTAAGACCTTAGCTATTAGGCCAGAGTAAGAGTTAAGACCTTAGCTATTAGGCCAGAGTAAAAGTTAAGACCTTAACCAGTAGGCCAGAGTAAGAGTTAAGACCTTAACCATTAGGCCAGAGTACGAGTCTAAGACCTTAGCTATTAGGCCAGAGTAAGAGTTAAGACCTTAACCAGTAGGCCAGTGTAAGAGTTAAGACCTTAACCATTAGGCCAGAGTACGAGTCTAAGACCTTAGCTATTAGGCCAGAGTAAGAGTTAAGACCTTAACCAGTAGGCCAGTGTAAGAGTTAAGACCTTAACCATTAGGCCAGAGTACGAGTCTAAGACCTTAGCTATTAGGCCATAGTACGAGTCTAAGACCTTAGCTATTAGGCCAGAGTAAGAGTTAAGACCTTAGCTATTAGGCCAGAGTAAGAGTTAAGACCTTAGCTATTAGGCCAGAGTACGAGTCTAAGACCTTAGCTATTAGGCCAGAGTACGAGTCTAAGACCTTAGCTATTAGGCCAGAGTAAGAGTTAAGACCTTAGCTATTAGGCCAGAGTACGAGTCTAAGACCTTAGCTATTAGGCCAGAGTAAGAGTTAAGACCTTAACCAGTAGGCCAGTGTAAGAGTTAAGACCTTAACCATTAGGCCAGAGTACGAGTCTAAGACCTTAGCTATTAGGCCAGAGTACGAGTCTAAGACCTTAGCTATTAGGCCAGAGTAAGAGTTAAGACCTTAGCTATTAGGCCAGAGTATGAGTGTAAGACCTTAGCTATTAGGCCAGAGTACGAGTGTAAGACCTTAGCTATTAGGCCAGAGTACGAGTCTAAGACCTTAGCTATTAGGCCAGAATAAGAGTTAAGACCTTAGCTATTAGGCCAGAGTAAGAGTTAAGACCTTAGCTATTAGGCCAGAGTACGAGTCTAAGACCTTAGCTATCAGGCCATAGTACGAGTCTTACACCTTAGCTATTAGGCCAGAGTAAGAGTGAAGACCTTAACCAGTACGCCAGTGTAAGAGTTAAGACCTTAACCTGTAGGCCAGAGTAAGAGTTAAGACCTTAACCTGTAGGCCATAGTAGGAGTCTTAGACCTTAGCTATTAGGCCAGAGTAAGAGTTAAGACCTTAACCATTAGGCCAGAGTACGAGTCTAACACCTTAGCTATTAGGCCAGAGTAAGAGTTAAGACCTTAACCAGTACGCCAGTGTAAGAGTTAAGACCTTAACCTGTAGGCCAGAGTAAGAGTTAAGACCTTAAACTGTAGGCCATAGTAGGAGTCTTAGACCTTAGCTATTAGGCCAGAGTAAGAGTTAAGACCTTAGCTATTAGGCCAGAGTAAGAGTTAAGACCTTAACCAGTTGGCCAGAGTAAGAGTTAAGCCCTTCACCATTAGGCCGGAGTATGAGTCTAAGACCTTAGCTATTAGGCCAGAGTAAGAGTTAAGACCTTAACCAGTAGGCCAGTGTAAGAGTTAAGACCTTAACCATTAGGCCAGAGTACGAGTCTAAGACCTTAGCTATTAGGCCAGAGTAAGAGTTAAGACCTTAACCAGTAGGCCAGAGTAAGAGTTAAGACCTTAACCATTAGGCCAGAGTACCAGTCTAAGACCTTAGCTATTAGGCCAGAGTAAGAGTTAAGACCTTAGCTATTAGGCCAGAGTAAGAGTTAAGACCTTAACCATTAGGCCAGAATACGAGTCTAAGACCTTAGCTATTAGGCCAGAGTAAGAGTTAAGACCTTAGCTATTAGGCCAGAGTAAGAGTTAAGACCTTAACCATTAGGCCAGAGTACGAGTCTAAGACCTTAGCTATTAGGGCAGAGTAAGAGTTAAGACCTTAGCTATTAGGCCAGAGTAAAAGTTAAGACCTTAACCAGTAGGCCAGAGTAAGAGTTAAGACCTTAACCATTAGGCCAGAGTACGAGTCTAAGACCTTAGCTATTAGGCCAGAGTAAGAGTTAAGACCTTAACCAGTAGGCCAGTGTAAGAGTTAAGACCTTAACCATTAGGCCAGAGTACGAGTCTAAGACCTTAGCTATTAGGCCAGAGTAAGAGTTAAGACCTTAACCAGTAGGCCAGTGTAAGAGTTAAGACCTTAACCATTAGGCCAGAGTACGAGTCTAAGACCTTAGCTATTAGGCCATAGTACGAGTCTAAGACCTTAGCTATTAGGCCAGAGTAAGAGTTAAGACCTTAGCTATTAGGCCAGAGTAAGAGTTAAGACCTTAGCTATTAGGCCAGAGTACGAGTCTAAGACCTTAGCTATTAGGCCAGAGTACGAGTCTAAGACCTTAGCTATTAGGCCAGAGTAAGAGTTAAGACCTTAGCTATTAGGCCAGAGTACGAGTCTAAGACCTTAGCTATTAGGCCAGAGTAAGAGTTAAGACCTTAACCAGTAGGCCAGTGTAAGAGTTAAGACCTTAACCATTAGGCCAGAGTACGAGTCTAAGACCTTAGCTATTAGGCCAGAGTACGAGTCTAAGACCTTAGCTATTAGGCCAGAGTAAGAGTTAAGACCTTAGCTATTAGGCCAGAGTACGATTGTAAGACCTTAGCTATTAGGCCAGAGTACGAGTGTAAGACCTTAGCTATTAGGCCAGAGTACGAGTCTAAGACCTTAGCTATTAGGCCAGAATAAGAGTTAAGACCTTAGCTATTAGGCCAGAGTAAGAGTTAAGACCTTAGCTATTAGGCCAGAGTACGAGTCTAAGACCTTAGCTATCAGGCCATAGTACGAGTCTTACACCTTAGCTATTAGGCCAGAGTAAGAGTGAAGACCTTAACCAGTACGCCAGTGTAAGAGTTAAGACCTTAACCTGTAGGCCAGAGTAAAAGTTAAGACCTTAACCTGTAGGCCATAGTAGGAGTCTTAGACCTTAGCTATTAGGCCAGAGTAAG
The DNA here is from genome assembly GCF_964204655.1 of Triturus cristatus. Lineage (NCBI taxonomy): Eukaryota > Metazoa > Chordata > Amphibia > Caudata > Salamandridae > Triturus > Triturus cristatus. The sequence goes on along the minus strand of NW_028187248.1, from coordinate 5,004 downwards.
AGTTAAGACCTTAACCATTAGGCCAGAGTACGAGTCTAACACCTTAGCTATTAGGCCAGAGTAAGAGTTAAGACCTTAACCATTAGGCCAGAGTATGAGTCTAAGACCTTAGCTATTAGGCCAGAGTAAGAGTTAAGACCTTAAACAGTAGGCCAGAGTAAGAGTTAAGACCTTAACCTGTAGGCCATAGTACGAGTCTAAGACCTTAGCTATTAGGCCAGAGTAAGAGTTAAGACCTTAGCTATTAGGCCTGAGTAAGAGTTAAGACCTTAACCATTAGGCCAGAGTACGAGTCTAAGACCTTAGCTATTAGGCCAGAGTAAGAGTTAAGACCTTAACCATTAGGACAGAGTAAGAGTTAAGACCTTAACCATTAGGCCAGAGTACGAGTCTAAGACCTTAGCTATTAGGCCAGAGTAAGCGTTAAGACCTTAGCTATTAGGCCAGAGTAAGAGTTAAGACCTTAACCAGTTGGCCAGAGTAAGAGTTAAGCCCTTCACCATTAGGCCGGAGTATGATTCTAAGACCTTAGCTATTAGGCCAGAGTAAGAGTTAAGACCTTAACCAGTAGGCCAGTGTAAGAGTTAAGACCTTAACCATTAGGCCAGAGTACGAGTCTAAGACCTTAGCTATTAGGCCAGAGTAAGAGTTAAGACCTTAACTAGTAGGCCAGAGTAAGAGTTAAGACCTTAACCATTAGGCCAGAGTACCAGTCTAAGACCTTAGCTATTAGGCCAGAGGAAGAGTTAAGACCTTAGCTATTAGGCCAGAGTAAGAGTTAAGACCTTAGCTATTAGGCCAGAGTAAGAGTTAAGACCTTAGCTATTAGGCCAGAGTACGAGTCTAAGACCTTAGCTATTAGGCCAGAGTAAGAGTTAAGACCTTAACCAGTAGGCCAGTGTAAGAGTTAAGACCTTAACCATTAGGCCAGAGTACGAGTCTAAGACCTTAGCTATTAGGCCAGAGTACGAGTCTAAGACCTTAGCTATTAGGCCAGAGTAAGAGTTAAGACCTTAGCTATTAGGCCAGAGTACGAGTGTAAGACCTTAGCTATTAGGCCAGAGTACGAGTCTAAGACCTTAGCTATTAGGCCAGAATAAGAGTTAAGACCTTAGCTATTAGGCCAGAGTAAGAGTTAAGACCTTAGCTATTAGGCCAGAGTACGAGTCTAACACCTTAGCTATCAGGCCATAGTACGAGTCTTACACCTTAGCTATTAGGCCAGAGTAAGAGTTAAGACCTTAACCAGTACGCCAGTGTAGGAGTTAAGACCTTAACCTGTAGGCCAGAGTAAGAGTTAAGACCTTAAACTGTAGGCCATAGTAGGAGTCTTAGACCTTAGCTATTAGGCCAGAGTAAGAGTTAAGACCTTGGCTATTAGGCCAGAGTAAGAGTTAAGACCTTAACCAGTTGGCCAGAGTAAGAGTTAAGCCCTTCACCATTAGGCCGGAGTATGAGTCTAAGACCTTAGCTATTAGGCCAGAGTAAGAGTTAAGACCTTAACCAGTAGGCTAGTGTAAGAGTTAAGACCTTAACCATTAGGCCAGAGTACGAGTCTAAGACCTTAGCTATTAGGCCAGAGTAAGAGTTAAGACCTTAACCAGTAGGCCAGTGTAAGAGTTAAGACCTTAACCATTAGGCCAGAGTACCAGTCTAAGACCTTAGCTATTAGGCCAGACTAAGAGTTAAGACATTAGCTATTAGGCCAGAGTAAGAGTTAAGACCTTAACCATTAGGCCAGAGTACGAGTCTAAGACCTTAGCTATTAGGCCAGAGTAAGAGTTAAGACCTTAGCTATTAGGCCAGAGTAAGAGTTAAGACCTTAACCATTAGGCCAGAGTACGAGTCTAAGACCTTAGCTATTAGGCCAGAGTAAGAGTTAAGACCTTAGCTATTAGGCCAGAGTAAAAGTTAAGACCTTAACCAGTAGGCCAGAGTAAGAGTTAAGACCTTAACCATTAGGCCAGAGTACGAGTCTAAGACCTTAGCTATTTGGCCAGAGTAAGAGTTAAGACCTTAACCAGTAGGCCAGTGTAAGAGTTAAGCCCTTCACCATTAGGCCGGAGTATGAGTCTAAGACCTTAGCTATTAGGCCAGAGTAAGAGTTAAGACCTTAACCAGTAGGCCAGTGTAAGAGTTAAGACCTTAACCATTAGGCCAGAGTACGAGTCTAAGACCTTAGCTATTAGGCCAGAGTAAGAGTTAAGACCTTAACCAGTAGGCCAGAGTAAGAGTTAAGACCTTAACCATTAGGCCAGAGTACCAGTCTAAGACCTTAGCTATTAGGCCAGAGTAAGAGTTAAGACCTTAGCTATTAGGCCAGAGTAAGAGTTAAGACCTTAACCATTAGGCCAGAATACGAGTCTAAGACCTTAGCTATTAGGCCAGAGTAAGAGTTAAGACCTTAGCTATTAGGCCAGAGTAAGAGTTAAGACCTTAACCATTAGGCCAGAGTACGAGTCTAAGACCTTAGCTATTAGGCCAGAGTAAGAGTTAAGACCTTAGCTATTAGGCCAGAGTAAAAGTTAAGACCTTAACCAGTAGGCCAGAGTAAGAGTTAAGACCTTAACCATTAGGCCAGAGTACGAGTCTAAGACCTTAGCTATTAGGCCAGAGTAAGAGTTAAGACCTTAACCAGTAGGCCAGTGTAAGAGTTAAGAGACCTTAACCATTAGGCCAGAGTACGAGTCTAAGACCTTAGCTATTAGGCCAGAGTAAGAGTTAAGACCTTAACCAGTAGGCCAGTGTAAGAGTTAAGACCTTAACCATTAGGCCAGAGTACGAGTCTAAGACCTTAGCTATTAGGCCATAGTACGAGTCTAAGACCTTAGCTATTAGGCCAGAGTAAGAGTTAAGACCTTAGCTATTAGGCCAGAGTAAGAGTTAAGACCTTAGCTATTAGGCCAGAGTACGAGTCTAAGACCTTAGCTATTAGGCCAGAGTACGAGTCTAAGACCTTAGCTATTAGGCCAGAGTAAGAGTTAAGACCTTAGCTATTAGGCCAGAGTACGAGTCTAAGACCTTAGCTATTAGGCCAGAGTAAGAGTTAAGACCTTAACCAGTAGGCCAGTGTAAGAGTTAAGACCTTAACCATTAGGCCAGAGTACGAGTCTAAGACCTTAGCTATTAGGCCAGAGTACGAGTCTAAGACCTTAGCTATTAGGCCAGAGTAAGAGTTAAGACCTTAGCTATTAGGCCAGAGTACGATTGTAAGACCTTAGCTATTAGGCCAGAGTACGAGTGTAAGACCTTAGCTATTAGGCCAGAGTACGAGTCTAAGACCTTAGCTATTAGGCCAGAATAAGAGTTAAGACCTTAGCTATTAGGCCAGAGTAAGAGTTAAGACCTTAGCTATTAGGCCAGAGTACGAGTCTAAGACCTTAGCTATCAGGCCATAGTACGAGTCTTACACCTTAGCTATTAGGCCAGAGTAAGAGTGAAGACCTTAACCAGTACGCCAGTGTAAGAGTTAAGACCTTAACCTGTAGGCCAGAGTAAAAGTTAAGACCTTAACCTGTAGGCCATAGTAGGAGTCTTAGACCTTAGCTATTAGGCCAGAGTAAGAGTTAAGACCTTAACCATTAGGCCAGAGTACGAGTCTAACACCTTAGCTATTAGGCCAGAGTAAGAGTTAAGACCTTAACCATTAGGCCAGAGTATGAGTCTAAGACCTTAGCTATTAGGCCAGAGTAAGAGTTAAGACCTTAAACAGTAGGCCAGAGTAAGAGTTAAGACCTTAACCTGTAGGCCATAGTACGAGTCTAAGACCTTAGCTATTAGGCCAGAGTAAGAGTTAAGACCTTAGCTATTAGGCCTGAGTAAGAGTTAAGACCTTAACCATTAGGCCAGAGTACGAGTCTAAGACCTTAGCTATTAGGCCAGAGTAAGAGTTAAGACCTTAACCATTAGGACAGAGTAAGAGTTAAGACCTTAACCATTAGGCCAGAGTACGAGTCTAAGACCTTAGCTATTAGGCCAGAGTAAGCGTTAAGACCTTAGCTATTAGGCCAGAGTAAGAGTTAAGACCTTAACCAGTTGGCCAGAGTAAGAGTTAAGCCCTTCACCATTAGGCCGGAGTATGAGTCTAAGACCTTAGCTATTAGGCCAGAGTAAGAGTTAAGACCTTAACCAGTAGGCCAGTGTAAGAGTTAAGACCTTAACCATTAGGCCAGAGTACGAGTCTAAGACCTTAGCTATTAGGCCAGAGTAAGAGTTAAGACCTTAACTAGTAGGCCAGAGTAAGAGTTAAGACCTTAACCATTAGGCCAGAGTACCAGTCTAAGACCTTAGCTATTAGGCCAGAGGAAGAGTTAAGACCTTAGCTATTAGGCCAGAGTAAGAGTTAAGACCTTAGCTATTAGGCCAGAGTAAGAGTTAAGACCTTAGCTATTAGGCCAGAGTACGAGTCTAAGACCTTAGCTATTAGGCCAGAGTAAGAGTTAAGACCTTAACCAGTAGGCCAGTGTAAGAGTTAAGACCTTAACCATTAGGCCAGAGTACGAGTCTAAGACCTTAGCTATTAGGCCAGAGTACGAGTCTAAGACCTTAGCTATTAGGCCAGAGTAAGAGTTAAGACCTTAGCTATTAGGCCAGAGTACGAGTGTAAGACCTTAGCTATTAGGCCAGAGTACGAGTCTAAGACCTTAGCTATTAGGCCAGAATAAGAGTTAAGACCTTAGCTATTAGGCCAGAGTAAGAGTTAAGACCTTAGCTATTAGGCCAGAGTACGAGTCTAAGACCTTAGCTATCAGGCCATAGTACGAGTCTTACACCTTAGCTATTAGGCCAGAGTAAGAGTTAAGACCTTAACCAGTACGCCAGTGTAGGAGTTAAGACCTTAACCTGTAGGCCAGAGTAAGAGTTAAGACCTTAAACTGTAGGCCATAGTAGGAGTCTTAGACCTTAGCTATTAGGCCAGAGTAAGAGTTAAGACCTTGGCTATTAGGCCAGAGTAAGAGTTAAGACCTTAACCAGTTGGCCAGAGTAAGAGTTAAGCCCTTCACC